>NC_134467.1:8141000-8450500 GCF_047948215.1 Lycorma delicatula
GTGTACATATTTATGTACATTGAACTGCAGTAGTTGTATTAATGTTTTTTTTTTTTTTTTTTTTTTTTTAAATATATTATTTCTTATATTTACGTTGTTAATAAAAACCCTTCTATTACGGAAATAACATATACTTCTCTGTCTATATTGCCGCTAGCCAGTTAGTTATTATTTTATTTCTGTTATTAAATATAGGTTAAAATGAATTAATCGTTTATATTGTATTCATATCGTATTATTACGTAATATTCTTTCTTGTATTTCCTATAAACGTAATATATATAACATAATTACTGCATAGAAATATCTCTTTAACAAACTAACATATAATATATATATATATATATATATACAGATACATTTAAAAAGTGCTGATATTTCAGAACTTGTCTTACTTAAACTAAACACGAAATAAGTTTTTCAATTTCATTAAGTGGCTTTTTAAAAATAAAACAGTGATTAAATCTCTCTTAAGATAAAAATAATCTCAAAAATTATAGACGATTATGAAAATCTGTTTTTTTTATAAAATTTTTATTGACTACAGCAGTTCAAAGAGGAGTAATTAGGTTGTAGACAACATTTCTGTAGATAACATTTGCAAAGAAGAAGTAGGTAAGGTATTTTGAGTAGAATCGCTCGGCAAAAGTTGTATTTAGTAACAAGGGAACGCTAAAGAAATCAATCGTGATGACAAAGAAAATCCACCTCAGGACCTATTTATAAGAAATATCTCTACACGGCTGTGAAACCTGGACGATGCGGACAAATGAGCAAGGAAACCAAAAGAAATTTCAGATTCGCTATCGGAAAATTTTCAAAATACTGAGAATAGGGTTATCAACGAGGAGATTCTCACTTGGCAGGGGAGTAAAACTCCCCTAAAAAACTCTAATAGAAGTCATAGAGGGGATGTGATCGAAAGGAAGACCAAGAAAGAAATAATTAATTATCTTAAATGTTACTAAAATACAAAATACAATGTCGGTCGATGTGGAGAACTCATTTTTGTATCGATGATCAAAAAATAAGAAAGCGAAAGTAGATATGTCAAATTCCGGGTTCCCCGACTGATTAATAAATATAATATTCTTATTTATTAATAAATCCTAAATTTAAAAAAAATTAAATTAGAAGGTTAATAACCGGTAACTTTTTTTTATCAATATAGGTGTTACGCGAGGTGATTACATTGAGCCTATGCTTTTGTAGTAGCGTGAGTATAGAGCTCGTTTCAGTTTTTAAACTTTAATTTACATAAAATATTAAAGAAATAGTTTTTTAAATAGATATGTCTTTAAAGACGGGAGGAGTATGCGAGCAGTTTAATAATTAAAAGCGATAATTTAAAACAGTTTAGTCGTCCACACACACACACACACACACAGAGAGAGAGAGAGAGACACACACACACACACAGAGAGAGAGAGAGAGAGAGAGAGAGAGAGAGAGAGAGAGAGAGAGAGAGAGAGAGAGAGACAGAGAGAGACAGAGAGACAGAGAGAGAGAGAGAGAGAGAAAGAGAGAGAGAGAGAGAGACATACACACACACACACACACACACACAGAGAGAGAGAGAGATAAAAAAGATTTATAGAATGTGTTCTACAAGAAAAAAAATTCATTATAAAAACGCTTCGATTTCAAGTTACAGCTAGCGAATAATTCCGCTCTGTTCTTTTTTATAAGAGAATAATGACGTTATTATAACTTAAATTAAGGGGTAAATTTGATGGCTTCAGAAATTTTAAGAAAATTTCAAAAATTGTATTTTTACTTTCTTGTACGAAATAAAGAAAGTAATGTGTGATCGCAAAATTTTTTGGTTTGCAAATTTCAACGGAAATATCCATTTTGATCATCCCTAAATTCATTTCGAATAGTTTCTACATCTACGCACGTACGTATGTATCACGCATAACTAAAAAAAAACGATTAGTCGTAGGATGTTGTAACATCTAGTTGTGCACCTTCCCTTTTGATTGTAATCGACTGAACCAATAGTGCCCAAAATGGCTAAAAATCTAAAACGATTTGAATTTTTTTTTACCGGCAGTAATAAGCCCTAATTGAGAGATTTTGCCGAATAGCACAAGCGAAACGAGCCTTCAGTAAGAAATATAATTTGTTTACAACAAAAATTAATTTAAATGTCAGGAAAAGATTTTTGAAAGTGTATGTTTGGAGCGTCCCTTTATATGGAAGTGAAACTCGGACGATCGGAGTATCTGAGAAGAAAAGATTAGAAGCTTTTGAAATGCGGTGCTATAGGAGAATGTTAAAAATCAGACGGGTGGATAAAGTGACAAATGAAGAGGTATTGCGGCAAATAGATGAAGAAAGAAGCGTTTGGAAAAATATAGTTAAAAGAAGAGACAGACTTATAGGCCACATACTAAGGCATCCTGGAATAGTCGCTTTAATATTGGAAGGACAGGTAGAAGGGAAAAATTGTGTAGGCAGGCCACGTTTGGAGTATGTAAAACAAATTGTTGGGGATGTAGGATGTAGAGGGTATACTGAAATGAAACGACTAGCACTAGATACGGAATCTTGGAGAGCTGCATCAAACCAGTCAAATGACTGAAGACAAAAAAAAAAATTAATTGTTATTTATTTATAATAGAAATGGAATTACAAGAAGGTAAATTTAGGTAAGAAATGCATACTGCAAAACGACTGAGTACTACAAAGTATCTTAGCCGATTACCTGTAATTTTCTCTTTGCTACTAAGCTTTAAAATTCTGAAATGGAAAATTGTATTCAGCGTTAACATTTTATTACTGTTATCTGTAATAAGGGTATTATTATATTATATTGTTTTCTTTAGTACTTTTATTAAAAGTACAAATACAAATATAAGAGTGTATCACAAAGTTCTCCCGGAACATTTATAACCTATTTTTTCTACGCGTAAAAATAATGGGAAAATTTTATATAAACATATGTTCTAAAATGCTTCGTTTGCGAATTAATGGTGGTGAAAGATGTCGCTCGGATTTCAGTTATCCCGGTGAGATGAGGTCGTACGGTAATTTTTACCACAGTAAGCGACAGAATTAGTGATTTCTTAAGGTTTTTGACCTGAAAAAAGGATAGAATAGACCCCAGAACCGTATTTGGAGTAGTCTTTGAGAAAGACGGGATGAAAACCAATAAATAGAGGTAGAAAACTTTATTTTTTAACTTTGAAGTATAATAACTTTGTTAAAAAAGTAATAAATACGGAACACTTGTAGAGTATTTAATTGTGTACAAAATGGTATACGGTTTTGTTTGATTACTAGTAAAGAAATATATTAAAAAATACTAGTAAAAAATATATATCTCCCTTTGAATTTTGAAAATCGGAAGATTGGGTACAGAGATATTATAAACGCACCCCGTTAAACTTCCCAAAACAGCGCCCCACGGGCGCCGCGGTTGATGGTGATGATTGGTCTAGGCTCCCACGAGGTGTTTGCATATCCCATTACTCTACCCTCGCACGCAGTCTCCATGGAAGCCCATTATTTTTGAACAAGAATTTTTTTTAATTTATTTTATACGAGAGTTATTTTTTTTCAAGGTCCGATTGGTCACGAAATTAAAACCACAGTGAAAATAATTTTTTTTTTAATTTCTAACAAGTACTTACATAGTTACGCTATTTCTCTACATAGTCGCCACTCCGATTTAGACATTTCTCGTAGCGCGGTACCAACTTTCCAATACCCTCGTCATAGAACGGAGCAGCCTGTGTTTTCAGCCGTGTTTCTACGCCGGTCTGCAGCTCGATGTCTGTGCCAAAATGTTGACCTCCTAGCCGGCGTTTCATGTGAGCAAAGAGGTGAAAATCGGATGGAGCCAAGTCCGGGCTGGATGATCGGTGATCAAACGCTTTCTAACGAAAATGCTGTAGGAGGTTCTTTGTTATAACTGCAGTGTGCGGCTGAGGATTGTCATAGAGAAACACAATGCCTGATGACAACATTCCTTTCCGCTTATTCTTATTCACCCGCATGTGTAAGTACTTGTTACAAATAAAACATTTTTGTTTTCACTGCGGTTTTAATTTCGTGACCGAACGATTCGAATCCAATCGTATTCTTTCTTTTTTAACCAATCACGAGGTGAGAGTAATTCTTATCATTATCGGGCACAAAAATCCACCCAATCGTATTCTTTGTTTTTTAACCAATCATAAGGTGAGAATAATTCTTATCATTATCGGGCACAAATTTCCAACCAATCGTATTCTTTTTTTTTAAACCAATCATAAGGTGAGAATAATTCTTATCATTATAGGGCACAAATTTCGAATCAATCGTATTCTTTCTTTTTATACCAATCATAAGGTGAGAGTAATTCTTATCATTATCAGACCCGAAATTCCAACCAATCGTATTCTTTCTTTTTATACCAATCATAAGGTGAGAGTAATTCTTATCATTATCGGGCACAAATTTCCAACCAATCGTATTCTTTCTTTTTAAACAATCATAAGGTGAGTGTACCAGTATTATTTTATTTAACGTAAATTTAATTATATATTTCTTACAACATTATTCATTCGATCGATTCGAACCGTTCAGTTTAAATCCAGCTTAGATAGTGATATCGACTCGCAGTTCACTGTTCATTAATTCAATTCATTAAAATTTCTATTTCAACCGGGAAATTTCCACTACTATATATTAATTTTTTTCGAGATTTTTCTAGATGAAATAGATATTTAATACCTTTGTAAGTTATGCCAAGTTATGTGAGTAAATTTTTGGTTGCGACTGATGCATTAGTTTTTGTTTTTGTTTGTTTTGAACAAACCAAAACCGACTAAAAACCCAAAGTGTCCAAAAGAGCCCAAAATCCAATACAGTTTTGATTTTGGACTTGCAAGGATGGTCAAACTAGGGGAAGGGACATCGGTTCAAATCAGTTTTCTCTCCTTCTTTTTAATTTAAATATATTGATTTATTAATATATGTATGAAGAATTTTACAATAAATAATAATTCAATAATAACAACAAAAAAAATATAAAAAAATTATCAGAAGTTGTAATGAAATAAAATTTTATGTACTTTTAAAATGTGTATATGTAATTTAATAGACGTTCAACGAAGTAATGTGGTGTCCACATCAGATTTTTTTATTTTACAATAATAATTGAAAGAAAATTAATAATACCAAATTAAAGGGAAAACTGAAGACAATTACCTGCCCACACAATCAGTGAAAAATTATCATTATAAAATTTTCATTTTTTCAGGTTATCTTCTGTCATAGTTCCTTATGAAATACAGCTATTTATCGTTATGAAATATATAACTACTCCTTGTTTTATATGTATATATATATATATAAAATAGAACATGGTTCGGAAGTTAAGGGAACTTTGGGTACTTACTCTAGAGATTGAAAGACGTTGGATGTTTTTCGACCTGAAAATTCTAGTAATACAGGCTCCAGTATTGTTTCTTCCGTAGCTTTCACGATTTTCAATGTAAAACAGAAAATTCTTTTAACTAAAACATAGTGTTTTTTTTTTTAGGTTTAACGTACAATAAGTTTGTTAGGTGACTAATAACTTATTTTATGCCAATTTTTTATAAAAATACAATTCTGAGAAAATTTATTAAAAAACTTAATTATGAATTTGAAAAATTAAACGCAGCTTTGATTTGTATATTAAATTTAGACTTAAGAAAAATTAGTATGGAAACATTAACTATATGCTTTGAAATTATGATAAATGTACGGATAATAAATGTAAGGCGTTTAGTTTTTGGCATAATTTAGATTAATTGCACATCTCAGGAACGGTCGTCTTCTCTCTCTTTTTCTGGTTTAGCTTCCGGAACCACCGTAAGGTATTACTTCAGAGGATGATATGTATGAATGTAGATTACGTGTAGTTTGGTACGGTCTCAGGTCGACCCTTCCTGAGACGTGCGGATAATTGAAACCCGACCGCCAAAGAACACCGGTTTCAACGATCTAGTATTCAAATCCGTATAAATGCCTTTACTAGGATTTGAACCTTAGAACTCTCGAGTTTGAAATCGGCTGATTTGCCATGACGATTTTAACCACCAGGAACGGTCGACCTGATACTGTACAAGACTACACTTCATTTACATTCATACATATCATCCTCTGAAGTAATACCTTACGGTGGTTTCGAAGGCTGATTAGAAAAGAAAGCGGTCAAACTTCATACTAATAATCAATAAATATACCCCTTAATTTGCGTCCCTAGATTTACATTCTGGCTTAATTTTACCGAAGGCGTACCGATCAAGACGAAATCTTTCGCCAGCCGACACTCGCTAACGAAACATTTCCGAACCTTTGTTTATATTATGAAGTTTCTTCTATATTTTCACCGGTATAACACGTCCTGAAAATCTGTGATGTTCATCGTGAATTACCTGTGCTGTAGTATACCGTAGAGCTACATAGAAAAACTACATATTCGGGAAAGTAAAAATTAACTCAAAAAGATTCTTTTTTATAGTTAAAAAATAAAATCTAAATTAAAATTATATAGGTCAACAGAAAATTAATGAATCAAGATTTGTCTCGATTTTTTTTCTTCGACTAATTACGAAAGAATTATTAAATTTAAAATACGTTGAGTAAAAGATTTAATGAGATTAATACATCGTCTACCAACAAGAACAGGAAAGACTGACCTTAATTTACACAAATTACAATAAGTAATAATAATAATTTTATTACTATTGTTCATAAATTAATATAAATAAGAAGTGGTGAGAGATGTAAATAATAATAAACATAGCAAAAGAATTACAACATAAAAATATTTAAAAAAAAAATAAATACATTAATTGACTACAGATAAAGATACGTAAATACTACAAGAAACAAAGTAGAGGTAGTAATAATAATAATAATAATAATAATAATAATAAAAAATGATGGAAAGTGAATGTTGTATGTTGTATAAATATGGTGTAATCATTTCTTTTAGCAGGAAAAGGATTGTGGATTGGTGGGGTGATATAAGGAAGAAGTAGGGTAGGGTAAAAGAAGGACCTTCTACAAAACACCTTGAAACCACGCACGTACAATAATATAACATTACTTAGTGGTGTATATATATATATGTTAGCTCTATATGTAGGATATTACAACTTATTAAAATTAATTTTATTTAAAAGTATTTTACACGTTTTAAAAAGTAACATTACATTTTAAAGACCGTACATTATGTATATATATATATATATATATATATATATATATATATATATATATATATATGTGTGTGTATGTGGTTGTTTGTATAAAGTACATCCTGTCTATATGCATAACAATTAAACTATAAATCTGTACGTAAAAATTACTAACTTCCTTTGCTGATTGATTACCGTATACGTTAACCAAGGATTTAAAAAGCAAAAATAATTTATATTTTCTTAATTTGTGATTATATACTTATTTATCTTGTACCATAAAATATGTATATGAAACTGTTAAAATAGTGTAAGGTGTGGTCAGAAATTTAGAAGAAATGTCACGGAAATTATTTATCAGATTTTTATAAAATTAACATAAAAATTTATTCTATTTTTTTTTATTTTTTATTAATATGTATTTTTTAATCTCCCTTTAAATGTGTATCAATTAATTAAATCGAACCTTATTTCGTCTAATTATATAATATTCTTGAAATCTATAAGAATTTTTGTAATTAATAACAAAAAAAATTATAATAAATTGATAGCAAATATTATTAAAACTAAAAAGTAGAAAGTAAATTTGTTTTAAACATTTTTTTATTATATTTTATTTATGCATGAATAAAAAGAAAAATAAAGTTGTGGAAATTTATTTTTTATTACGAATTCTTTTTTTTTTTTACCGGACTGCCCAAAAAGGAGTGTAATGTATTTAGAGTGTATGAATGTGTACATATGTATGGTTCATATCGTAGTAGCTCAACGGCTGAACCGAGTTAGATGTATGACCTCGCGTTGGAATTCTTACGTTACTCTCTCCCTCACTCAAACACTCTCTCTCTCTCTAAATACATATATATTATATATATATCATATACTCGTATATTCTGAACTATATTTAAACACGAAATGTGTTTAATAGGAAAACGCTTATTCCTAATTACTGTTTAATTTACTTACATTACTAGAAAAATTATTTAATAATTACGTATTAAAAAAGAGATATATCCACGTTAATTACAGAGTTGCAACTGGTTATTTTGACAATACAGTACGAGTAAAATATTTCATTTCTTTTCAAGTGGGTTTTCAAAATGAAAGGCTTTCTTGCATTATAAGAGCACCCTCCTTGCACCTCCCAAAACAGCCCCCCAAGGGCACTCGGTTTGTTACCAAGTCGATGGTGTAACCTCCCACGAGGTGCTTGCATACCTCATTACTCTAGCCTCGCACGCAGCCCCCCCGGGAAACCCGTTATTGTTAAACAGAACTTTTTTAAATTTATTTAATATTATTTTATTTAACTTAAATTTAATTCTGTAATTTTATTATTATTTTTTTTTTTTGTAATATTATTCATTCGATCGATTCGAATCATTCAGTTTAAACCCAACAGTGATAGAGACTCACAGCTCACAGTTCATTAAAATTTGTGCTTCAGTTGGCAAATCTTCACTACAATATATACTTTTTCTTCGAGATTTTTCTAGATTAAATAGATATCTACCACCCTTCTCAGTTATACCAAGAAACGCGGGTAAAGATTTTGTTGTGATTGTTGCAGTAGTCTTTCAAAAACCCTTTTCCTCTTTATATAATAGTGTAGATATAGATAGTGTTCTGCCATTATAACAGGTCTTTTCACGGCTGCTGATCTCTACCTTGTTCTATTCTTTGCTAACCTCTTTGTTTTCGCATATTTTCCATTTCCATAACCCGTCCATCGTTTCAAACCTTTTCCTTTCCTTCCGTTCACCAAGCCTTCTATCGCATCCGCTATCTTCTTCTTATACGATGTCCTAGCCGGTTATTTTTCCTATATTCAATCGCGTCTAGCATTTTCATGCTATCTCCGATTCCCCTTAATGCTTTATTAAAGCAAATTTTATTACCTAAAATACATATAAATAGTCCAATTTTATTTTGGAGAATCAATCTCCACCTCTTAAAATCGAAATATATTCCCGACTAAAAAAATGTAACCCACTCGAACTTATCGAGCCACAAAACATGTCGAATCTTCCTCTGCACCCTAATCACAGAGACTAATTAACTTTATGCGGCCGTTGACTTTGTAATACAACGTATATGCGTTGGTTGTAGAACTTGTTTCCGCATCGAAAACTTGAATAGCTTCTCTATCTTTTTACGTAATTATATGGCTCTGTCATACGTTTATGAAAAAAAAAAATAAAAATAAAAACCCGTGGAGGTTTGAAATTCCACCATTATTTTTACGGTTAAGTAGTACGCGGTTCATCAAATGGGGAAAAAAATTGTGAACGAAATTCGAGATATTTTTTAAAACTATTATCTATTACGAATCTACTTGAACTGAAATATAATGTTTTCACGCTTATATATTTTTTTTTTATTTCACTGTTAGGTTAGGTCATGTTTACAACTACAAACCTAGTTCGTTGAATTTATCGCCTTTTACCGACAAAGTTCTAACGAGCTCCGTGATATACTACGATAACTACAACCCATCGAGTCGGTCTAGTGGTGAATTCGTCATCCCAAATCAGCTGATTTCAAAGTCGAAAGTTCTAAGGTTCAAATTTTAGTTTTTTTTTTTTTTGTCTTCAGTCATTTGACTGGTTTGATGCAGCTCTCCAAGATTCCCTATCTAGTGCTAGTCGTTTCATTTCAGTATACCCTCTACATCCTACATCCCCAACAATTTGTTTTACATACTCCAAACGTGGCCTGCCTACACAATTTTTCCCTTCTACCTGTCCTTCCAATATTAAAGCGACTATTCCAGGATGCCTTAGTATGTGGCCTATAAGTCTGTCTCTTCTTTTAACTATATTTTTCCAAATGCTACTTTCTTCATCTATTTGCCGCAATACCTCTTCATTTGTCACTTTATCCACCCGTCTGATTTTTAACGTTCTCCTATAGCACCGCATTTCAAAAGCTTCTAATCTTTTCTTCTCAGATACTCCGATCGTCCAAGTTTCACTTCCATATAAAGCGACACTCCAAACATACACTTTCAAAAATCTTTTCCTGACGTTTAAATTAATTTTTGATTTAAACAAATTATATTTGTTACTGAAGGCTCGTTTCGCTTGTGCTATTCGGCATTTTATATCGCTCCTGCTTCGTCCATCTTTAGTAATTTTACTTCCCAAATAACAAAATTCTTCTACCTCCATAATCTTTTCTCCTCCTATTTTCACATTCAGTGGTCCATCTTTGTTATTTCTACTACATTTCATTACTTTCGTTTTGTTCTTGTTTATTTTCACGCGATAGTTTTTGCGTAGGTCTTCATCTATGCCGTTCATTGTTTCTTCTAAATCCTTTTTACTCTCGGCTAGAATTACTATATCATCAGCAAATCGTAGCATCTTTATCTTTTCACCTTGTACTGTTACTCTGAATCTAAATTGTTCTTTAATATCATTAACTGCTAGTTCCATGTAAAGATTAAAAAGTAACGGCGATAGGGGACATCCTTGTCGGACTCCCTTTCTTATTAGGGCTTCTTTCTTATGTTCTTCAATTGTTATTGTTGCTGTTTGGTTCCTGTACATGTTAGCAATTGTTCTTCTATCTCTGTATTTGAACCCTAATTTTTTTTAAATGCTGAACATTTTATTCCGGTCTACGTTATCGAAAGCCTTTTCTAGGTCTATAAACGCCAAGTATGTTGGTTTGTTTTTCTTTAATCTTCCTTCTACTATTAATCTGAGGCCTAAAATTGCTTCCCTTGTCCCTATACTTTTCCTGAAACCAAATCGGTCTTCTCCTAACACTTCTTCCACACTCCTCTCAATTCTTCTGTATAAAATTCTAGTTAAGATTTTTGATGCATGACTAGTTAAACTAATTGTTCTGTATTCTTCACATTTATCTGCCCCTGCTTTCTTTGGTATCATCAAATTTGGTATCAAATTTTAGTAAAGGCAGTTAATTTTATACGGAGTTGAATACTAGATTGTGGATACCGGTGTTTTTTGCGGTCGGGTTTCAATTAACCACACATGTAAGGAACGGTCGATCTGAGACTGTACAAGACTACACTTCATTTACATTCATACATATCATCCTCTGAAGTAATACTTGAACAGCAATTCCCGGAGGCTAAACAGGAAAAGGAAAAAAAGAAAGTACGATTACTAAAAAAAAAAATTATGGTCTATACTGTTGAGACAGTTGTGTGTTTTATACATTTTTTTTTGTTGGACAAACTATGAGAAACCACAAAATGATTAAAATTAAACAAAAGTAATTATAATAATTTCTTTTATACATTTACGAAGTCAATATTTCCCCGAGTGCACACAGAGTATTATCAAATTACGTTTAAATAACTTTTCAACAATTAAATGTAAAAATTGAAATTTATTAGGAGATTCTTCTTCATTGAATCGATCAAGATTTGCGGTACACCTCCAACCATCAATGAGGAGCGAACTTCAATTCACAACAAAGGAAATCGCACGTACCAAAAACGAATCTTAACATTAATATAAATTTAAACGCGTTATTTTATTCACAAGGACAAAAGAATCTTGATTATCAAAATAATATTAAAATACAAAGGATAATAATAATAAAGGTAATCCTTATCAAGATTTAAGGTCACAAACAAAACATTCAAACCAATAAACAAAGCTACATAGGTTTTATTGATGTACGACCACTACCGCAAACAAATTCTTTTTAATCTGTCCAATTATGATTCTTCAAGGCGGGCAAAGGTCAAGAACCTAGGTTCAACAATTTGGTAACGATTTCAAAAATTTACGCGATTTATTTGTAGCAACACAGACATCCACACTGTGCATAAATTATGCCTATTACCGATCTCAAACGATCGATTTAAGTAAAATTTTTATTGATGTAATCATTTTCAAACTGCGTTATTGTAATTTCATTTGATTTATATGATTGTTAACGTGCTCGTAAACATTATATTTACATTAATAATCTAATTTACATAGTTCTATTTTTTTTTCCTCCGGTTAAGGGAGTAATCCCGTTTACGGACAAAGTGTCGGGCTCGCTAACAGGTTCCACAGATGTTACGTCGTACGTAGCTTGCGCCCTACCGACTAAACCTCCACCTAACCGGCCCTCCTCCCCAAGGCCGAAAACCGCATTTAAGCATTAGTCGGTTCCAGGAGGTGCCTTCGAGCTCAGTGTGTTCAGAGTCCCCGAGCGTCATCGCTGTCGCCCATCCGTGCAAGCACGAACGCCAGCTCTGCAGAGGGCTGTCTGTCCTCCCTTCGCTCTGCAGTCCGGTAATCCTACACCTCACTTCCCGAGGTTTTCGCCGGTCTTCCGTGTTCTGCTGGACGGTCCGCATGTTATTATCGGTAACCCGATTCTCCGCATTTGAGTCGAGCAGACGTGGTTGCATCCCGTTTCTTCTCGCTATCTGTTCAGGTGTCCACCCTGCTCCTTCTTCCGCAGAATCTTTGCGGTTAGTTCTGCTACTTCAAGCCACTACCCTGAGCATATACTCCAGGATATTGTCCGGTGTCAGTTGGAGGACCTCGAGGCCTCTCCGTAGCGGCACCCATTTTCTCCCGAAGAAGGTGTCCTCTGGAGTATCTACATCCCCGCAGTAGACACACCCAGGGTCTGCACGTAGGCAGATTCTGTGCAGGTAAACTCCAAAATCGCCGTGGCCAATGAGAAGCTGTGTAAGGCAGTAATTTAGCTCCCCGTGCCTTCTGCTTTGCCACGATTCAATCCGTGCGATGAGCATCCAGGTCCACCTCCCTTCTTTCTCCGACGTGTCCCACTGTTCTTCCCGATAAATAGTTGTATTAATTTATTATAATTTCACATTTATATTATACATTATATTCTTTATTATATTTTATTCATTATATTTTGTGTGTAACTTATTTCAAATTACTAATTATGTTATTGCCTGTAATAATCTCAATTACACCAATTACACTGTTAAAAAAAAAAAAAATTAAGACGCAGCTCCTGACGGTTCACTCGTCTCCGTACAGCTGACACGGCTCCATCCACCCTATAAAAGCTGGCTCCGCAGTAGAATAAGTCTGTTTCTTTCCATCGTTCGAAGACTTAAATTATGTTTGTTACAAATTTATAATTAATTTAATAACGATATATATGTGAATCACAAAATCAAGATTGTAATAAATTTAATTTATATTATAAATAAAGTAAAGCCTTTTGTTAACGTTAAATAAACCATTAAATAATAAAATACGTAGAATAATTAAACCTAACCGACGTACTGATCCTAGGCGTCATATTATTCGAAATTTTTTGATAAGTTTTAAGTAAAGGGGGGGAAGTTTGCGCGTCATTTTAAAGAACACTGAAAAACAGAAATTGAGACGTAAACGATTTGGGTTATTTCCACCTAAACTGACGTCTATAAAAAGAGAAATCTATTTTTTGATATTAGACCCCTGTATCCCAAGCCTTCATGAGTAGAGTAGGGTTGTGTAATATCATTTTAATTTTTATTGAAAAAGAAAACTTTAGACGTAAATACCTTCAGCCTAAGACAGTCTTAACCTAAATGGCAGCCATTCAATACTTCTCTTTTGACAAACGGCCGACAGTTAGAAAACCATTGATTTACAAAAAAAAAAAAACACTAAAATGCGGTGAGAGAATGAAAAAAAAAATACTAAGTATTATATTGTTTTTATGGGATATTAGTTATAGAATTTTTTTTAAAAATATATTTTATAAGAAACTAAATAAAGAGTGTTCCACGAAGATACTGAGAAACTTTCAGGACGTCTTTTACTCGTGAAAATAATGAAACAAGTTCATATAAACAGAGGAAATGCTTTGTTTTCTAGTAACGGCTAGCGAAAGATTTCACCCCGATTTCAGCGCTTTTAATAAAAAGAACTTTAATGTAATTTTTAATACCCAAATTAAGAAATAAAGTTTCTGGTTTCTAATGTAATATGAGCCGGGAATTAGGAAAAAACAGATCCTAGAAGTGTAACTCTAGTAGTTTTTAAGATATCTCAGGTAATACAAAAAATTCGGTGTCGAAAAAAAAGTTTTTTTTTTAGGTTTGCAGTACAATAGTTTTTTTAAATGCGGAAGATTTAGTAACAAAACTTGTAATTCTGAGAAAATTAATGTAAATACTTGCGAGTAAAAGTAAATAAAAACATTTAAATATCTGTTTTTTATTAAAGCAAAAGAAACGGAAAAAATAGTGAAAATCGTATTATTCTAAAATTCACTCACTCCCTTCAATAAATTCTATAATAAGAAAAACGAAAATATTCAAAAACTTTTTCTGTATTTTAAATCCGGGATCTGTAATTTAAAATAAAATTATTCATGTCTCGTTAACTGTATATATGAAGTATAAACTTTTAAAACATTTTTGAAAATATTTAAACCGAAGTGAGATAAGCAAAAAAAAAAAAAACATATATTACATTTTTAACAGTTGGAGTTGATTTAAAATAAAATTTATAGATTATTTATATATGCACAGTAGATAACAAACTCGCTTTAATAAATAGTTTTATGTAAACTTTTTTTTAAGAAAATCGAAATTTGCTTTTTCGCGATATTCCCCGTACACTTAATGAATTTTCATAAAATATTAATACGATTAATGGCTCATATATATAAATATTCCATCCAAATTTGAAAAAAATCCGTTTAGTCAATCTTGAGATAAAAGGTCTAAAGCAGTGCCACACGCACATACATGCACGTATGGTGTTTCTTACTTCCTTGTACGAAGTAAATGAAATCGCGAAAAATTTCGGTTTTCAAATTTCAACGAAAATATCCATTTGACCATCCCTAAATCCATTTTGACTAGTTTCGGTGTGACGACTGTACGTACTTATCTGTCTCGCATAACTGAAAAACGATTACCCGTAGAATGTTGAAATTTTGGATGTAGGATTGTTATAACATCTAATTGTGCACCTCCCCTTTTGATTGCAATCGACTGGAAGTGTCCAAATAAGCCCAAAATTAAAAAATAATTGGATTTTGAACTTTTTCTTAACCGCAGTAATAAGCCCTCATTGAGAGCTTTTCAACGATATATCATAACTGGTACTTATTTTCATCGGTTCCAGAGCAGTAGCAAAATAAAATTTTAATTAATGAAATATTTGGATGTTACAAGGGGAAGGCATATCGGTTTAATTTGGCTTCATCTCCTTTTTTTTAACTTTTTTCAAAATTTAAATATATTAATTTATTAGTAATTATTACCGTCTGATTGTAAAAAAAAAAATTACAATAAATAATAATTCAATAATAAAAAAACAAAAAAGCCAGAAGTTATTAATGAAATAAAACTTTATGTACTTTCATTAAAAAAAAATGTGTGTACGTAATTTAATAGGGCTACAGGGATGCCATGCTGTGTCCACGTAAAATCTTTTTTTTAGATGAAGTAATCGGACCGTGAAACGTAACGATTTCCAAAAAACCCGATACGATATTTCTACCAAGATTTTACTATACTTTTCCCTTTAATATAGTAGTTCTTGAGTTATTAAAAGAAAATTATTTGAATGATTTATTACATTCGCGGAGAAAGTAAAAATGTATTTTTACTAATTTTTTTATGCGTTTCTTAAATACTAAATTTATTTATATGAAATTTTTGTATTTCGATTGAAAATTGATCGGCAAATAAAGTAAAATAAAAAATAAAAAATTAATCATTATTACGAAGCAAGATTATTAAAATGTCAAACTTATCGGTAAAGATATTACAAGCTTCGTATATATTCAGACAGCTGAAGATTGAAAAAGTAATGAGAAAGTTAAAAAAAAAAATAATATAGAAGTCCGTAATAGTATGGTAAAATATATGTAATCAAGATTTTTTGCAATAAGCTTTATATATGTATTATATACATACCTACAGTTTATTGTAAAAAAACGATATATATAAATTAATGGTGTGTGTGTGTGTGTGTGCGCGCGTACAAACCATAGAAATACAATAAAAAAAATCGATAAACATAGTTAAATAAGACAGGAGTATTACGGTATAAATTGCAGTGTCTATTACGAAATTTAAATTTTAAAATGAATTTTCGTTACTAGTATTTGCTAAATTATAAAATCTTTCTAGTAATTTTTACGCGAAAAATTAACTATAATCGTTAAAACTCTTGCGCATTTGTGTAATAAACCCGTACAAATTGTGAGCAATATTCACATAGGTAATATGGTGTAATAGTTGTTAATACCTTTTTTATGAAACGTATATATATATATATAGTGTAGTAGGTAATTATTATGAAAATAGACCGACCTCTATTTGTTGCATATTAATACTCGAAATGTAATAGACGTTCACATCACATAAATGTATGAATCGGTTAACTTATCCTTTACCACGGTTTGTTTGTGCGTTTATATAACCGTTCGCATATTGTTATCGGCAAAACAAAAGAAACGTTTTTGTTACGATAATCTAATTTGTTTTTATAAAATCCAGTAATAAATTACTGTTATATAAATTTTACGAAAAGATGCGGGTGTAATTAAATGCTCGAGTACTTTTCCCGTTAATATTTATCAGTATTATACAGAGTGTTTCAGGAAGAAACGGAAAAAAATTGAGGACATGTTCTAGTGAAAGTTAAGAAAAAATCCGATATGAACACCACATGACTTCTTTGTACGACTAATAAATTACATATATACATTTAAAAAAAATGAAAAGTACATAAAATTTATATTTCATTAACAACTTGATGAATTCTAATTTATCGTAAAATTTTTTTACAATCAGAGTTTAATAATTAATTATTAATATATCAAACGTGAACTTTATACAGTTAACATTATTACAATCGGTATACATTAACTGTAAATAATTAAACTTTTAACATCATTTTGCGTATATGTTAATGATGAATTAAACAGGATGATGAAGTACATCAAACGAGTACTGCAATAGAAATTTACTCGAAGAGAGTCTATTCAGAACTGAATAATTATTCTGTACATTTGGTACAGAATGCAGCTCCATCGGTAGATTTCTAAATATTAGGTGATATGAACACGTGTGGATATAAACACACGTGGAGTACACGCGGCTTGTAGAATGCAATGCGTCAGGATTTTACTGTAACATAACTCCCCCGTCCGCATAAATATTTCCTATAAATATTTCAATATAAAATACAATAATAACAATTACAATTAATATACAATATAATACTGTTACCCAAATCAAATGTTAATCTAATATTAGGAGAAGACCAATTTGGTTTCAGGAAAAGTATAGGGACAAGGGAAGCAATTTTAGGCCTCAGATTAATAGTAGAAGGAAGATTAAAGAAAAACAAACCGACATACTTGGCGTTTATAGACCTAGAAAAGGCATTCGATAACGTAGAATGGAATAAAATGTTCAGCATTTTAAAAAAATTAGCGTTCAAATACAAAGATAGAAGAACAATGCTAACATTTACAGGAACCAAACAGCAACAGTAATAATCGAAGAACATAAAAAGAAGCCGTAATAAGAAAAGGAGTCCGACAAGGATGTTCCCTATCCCAGTTACTTTTTAATTTTTACATGGGATTAGCAATTAATGATGTTAAAGAACAATATAGATTCGGAGTAACAGTACAAGGTGAAAAGATAAAGATGCTACGATTTGCTGATGATATAGTAATTCTAGCCGAGAGTAAAACGGATTTAGAAGAAACAATGAACGGCACGGATGAAGTCCTACGCAAGAACTACCGCATGAAAATAAACA
Source organism: Lycorma delicatula (assembly GCF_047948215.1). NCBI lineage: Eukaryota > Metazoa > Arthropoda > Insecta > Hemiptera > Fulgoridae > Lycorma > Lycorma delicatula. Next base: position 8,158,921 of record NC_134467.1, read on the forward strand.
AGAACAAAACAAAAGTAATGAAATGTAGTAGAAATAACAAAGATGGACCGCTGAATGTGAAAATAGGAGGAGAAAAGATTATGGAGGTAGAAGAATTTTGTTATTCGGGAAGTAGAATTACTAAAGATGGACGGGAGCGATATAAATTGCCGAATAGCACAGGCGAAACAAGCCTTCGGTCAGAAATATAATTTGTTTACATAAAAAATTAATTTAAACGTCAAGAAAAGATTTTTGAAAGTGTATGTTTGGAGCGTCGCTTTATATGGAAGTGAAACTTGGACGATCGGAGTATCTGAGAAGAAAAGATTAGAAGCATTTGAAATGCTTTTGATCTACGCGGTTTTGTTTTCTTAGGAGACCGTAATTCATTAATCGATTCGTACTTGCGAATCACGTTGTACACTGAAGCAGCACCATTTCCCCTTACGTTTTATTAACGACATCCGAAATCAACGCCGTCGGATTACTCTGTAATTCTCTTTTCTAACCGTATAAAATGATGTGTATTTCCACACGACTTAAGGTTTATTTACACATTTAAGTTCCGAATCAATGTTACTGATACGGCACCGATGTGTGTAAAGAAACCTTTAAGGGCTTTTTTCGTAGACTTTTTACTGAGGGGATATCAATAATTGTGCACTATTATCAGATGAATCTGTATCAGAAACGGTGTCAAAATAATGTTATAACTCAAGTCGTATAGACACAAATCTAGGAATTCATTACACTTACGTTCCAATAAACTATTATATTAACTTTAAATAATATTAGAGTAAATACATAAGTCACAAAAACAAAAAAAACTGAACACAAGAACAAAAAAGTAATCGTAATGAAAATATCGAGGGTTTGATTTACAACTGAAAGACGTAATATTATAAATTTATAAACTTTTGATGATTACTCGAGTAATTAATTATAATTGTGTCGTATATAGATACGGCCGCGTTGTGAGTCGGCACCGATACAAGGGACGTGACCCCACAGAAACGTGACGAAATCACTTACACAAACGCAACGTTTGTTTATTTTTCACTGTACAAGCTAATTGAATATAGTATAGTCAGTATTTTACTAGTCTGGTGTGTCTACGTTTTATATAAAAACTAGATCCAGGACGTGCCTATGGCACGACTCCGCAGCTAGACCCTCCAAGCGGGTTGCTTTGGCGGGTGGCATCTCGGAATGGAATTATTATTACGTGTCAAAAATTGATTACCTGTTGTGTAAAAATATTTTTTTGAATGATGAAAATTGGTATAACGAAAGTTAAATTAGAAATTTAAATGTAGAACTTAACGAATCGGGATTTTCCGCTACTGATCGGTACATTCCGGTGCTTTTTAATTAAGTTCATTATTTTATAAAGAAAAACAATCTCATAAATAAATAACAATTTTGTAAAAAAAAATTTAAAACACCACTCTTAAATTAAACGCATTAAAATGTAAAAAATAATTTTAGGACGGTATCTCAGAAAGGATTTGACAACAAGCTTTGTTGGTGACATGTAAGATTATGTGAAAGTCGTAGCTTCAAATTAAAAATTTGATGTTTTTGACAATTTTTTTATATGCGTGATGAATAGGCCTAAAGAGTGGAGTGCTTCAGCACCCTACTCGTTTGAAAAATCTTTGTAACATTATATCCCGTATTTATTGTAAAGCCTGGACATCGGTTCCTTGTTGCTGGGTCTTTATTTTTATTTGGCGGTTTATTAAGTTTAGTGAAATTTATATATTTATTTTTATTTTAAGACGGGGGGACTTTGAGATTGCGTTCCGATCCTTTGTAGATCGTGTTTTGAAGTATTTTACTTTGGTTATTTCTTGAGAAATCGGCAAGAGTTTTGCGTTTATCTCCGGACGCGATACCTTTTCAGTCTGTTCACTGAAAGCCTTTCGGTCCTATTGCCTTTAAATGTAGTTGAAATACGTCTGATAGGGCTACACTTTTTGGAAGGTACACTTAATTCACGGAGGAATTCACACCTGTGTTTTAACTGTCACACCTGTGACAGTTAAAAACATGATTATATTGAAAAACAGCGCTATCTGTTGGACGTAAAACAAACACACGCTATACTAAATATTTTACGATTCCGTTTCAATGTTTCCGATGTGTGTTCGCTGTAGACTAAAATACTGCTGGACCGATTTACGCGTGGGGGAAAAGGGGAGACGGGAAAAATCGAAAAAGATAAATAGGGAAAAATCGAAAAAGATAAAAAGCGAAGAAGGGAAAAAATAAAAAAGGGGAAAATGGGAAAAGGAAATGGAAAGGAGAAAGGATAAAAAAGGAAAGTGGAAAAGGGAAACAAAGGAAACAGAATGGAGGAAATAAGGGAAATGGCGAAGGGGTGGAAGGGAGGGGAGAATGGTAAAACTAAAATGGTAAAAGGGAAAAGGGGAAAATGAAAACAGGAAAAGGAAAGAGAGAAAGGGTAAAAGGGAAAAGTTTTGTGAAGTCCCGTAATGTTCATTTTGTTAATGTTTTATCAAACTTTCAATTATGTTCATTTAATCTACATATATATACTCAAATCTAGCAATAGCGAAGCATTGCCGGGTCTGCCTAGTTTAACTATAAATAAATATTTTATCATTTTATACTATTTAATATTTTCATTCCAATGATTTCATTCGATGTTAATTTAAATACGGATCTTAAGTTAAACAGTAATAAATACGTTTGTATTAGCGTATTAGGTTTAAATTCAGAGCGATTACACGCAGAGCAGTAGTATAAGCTAGATGAATGTATAATATTAGAAGTTAGATATACTAACAAGTCCGTGACCTTGAAATTTGACCTCGACACATAAGAACTGAACTGCACTGCACTCAGCCGCTGGAGAAAGCCAGGAAGTGTTTTCAACAGAATACAGCCGTTTAATATTACCGAATCAGGCCTATCTATTTGTTTATTATTATTATATTATAGAATCCTGGGATTGGTTATAGAGAAAACACTATAAGGCCGTAAGACCGAAGGGGGGAAGAAACTGGCGTTGGAAGTGGCGGATAATGACGGCCTTCAGTAATGAATTCTATTGAATCCGAAGCTTTACTGTAACACCAGTTCTTATGTTGACAACAGTAACACCAGTTCGTTTATAACTTATTCGTATAAATTAAAAGGTTTCAAAAACGACGTTGATTTGTTTTTTGTTGATTTTTTTTAAAATCCCTTGCGGATATAGTTATTTAATTTTTAAATATTTAAAAACGTTTATATGTAAACATTTATAAATATTTGTGTAAATTTTGTTTCAAAATTAACATCCCCTATCGTGAAGTGATTTGTTATTGGTTCGATTAATTTTAAGAAATAAAGTTAAATTTTGTTTTTTTTTCGTGGGTTTTTTTTTTATTAAACATATTTTGTAATTATTTAACAATCATCTGTTTATTCTGCAAAAATAAAATTGGATTACGTAAGTATTGTACTGAATAAAGTTTCTATTATTTATTTTAAGGTATTTAAATTTAGTTTCTTTTTACTTCTCCAGTTATAGGTTTATTACTGTTACAGAGAAATAGCTTTAACAGAAAGTATAACGATCAGCCAAAGTCTTGGGTACGGTTTTTTTTTAAATCTGGACTCTTCAAGACTCCTTTAGTTGAAAAAAAAAAAAAAAAAAAAAAAAAAAAAAAAGTTATATAAATTTTTTCGGAAGTTTAACGTTAATTAGCATCTATATAAATTTCCAATTTAGTGCAATATTATTCGACAAGACTAAAATAATTAGTTTACTAAAAAAAATGTTGGTACCATATACCACTTTTGTCTAAGGGGGCTGAAAATCAAGTCGAAGCTGGTGTATAATAACAAGACATATTTCACTAAAAAATATTATTTTTATTAATCTCTTGGGTTATTCGATCGACTATACGACCGTATAAATTAAATTCAATAAGTTTACTTAGAATTCTCTAAAGTTCCCCCTTCTGAAATAATTCTTTACCAGCTATTCTCAGGAGAAGCGGATTGCCAGGGGTGAAGGTTTAGTCGGTAGCGCGAAGGAATATATACGCCTTTTTTAGTATCTTGCGGAACCTGTTAGCGAGTCAGCTTCGTCGGTGAGAATACACATCGTACGAAATTTTCTTACATATTCTATGCAAGAGTATGTAAAAAAGTATATAAGATAATTTTACGTGATGTGTTTACGAATGTGTATTGTCACTTGAGGAAGCTTAGAGAATTCTAAGTGAATTTAATTTATAAGTTTGTATAGTCGATCGGTTAACCCAAGAGATTAATAAAAATAATATTTTTTAGTAAAATATGTCTTGTTATTATATATAATTCTATCCAACCAAAAAAAAAATAAACTTAAATAAATTACATTTAAGTTATATATATATATATATATGTAGACGTTCTCGTATAGACGTCTGCTATGTATTTGCAGACGTATAAACATGAAGTTCTCCTGGGACTTTCATAACCTATTCTTCTCTTGAAAATAATGGAAAAATTTCATATAAACATATGTCCTAAAATGATTTTTTTGCGAGTTACGGCTAGTGAAAAATTTCGCTTGGATTTCAGCTAACCGGGTAAATTGAAGTCGTACTAAAATTTTTAGAACCGTAATTAAAGGGCTTAATTAATGATTTATTATGGTTTTTTACCTGAAAAATCGAATAATATGGTTCCAAGAATCGTATCTGCAGGGGTTTTTTAAAAACATGGGGTGAAAACCAGTAGATTGGGGTAAAAAACAAAGTTTTTTTTTTATATTTGACGTACAATAACTTTGTTAAATTGATAATAAACACATAAAACTTGTAGAGAAATTAATTCTAAATAAAATGGTGTAGATAAGTTGAATAAAACGAAGAAAAGTTAGAAGAATTCGAATTTTATTTACAAAAAGGAAACTTGATCAAAGTGCATTATACGTATCAGTTTATAGTAAATGTTCAAAAACGAGCCCGCCATTTTCAAAACATTTTTTGACTCGCTTCTGTACTAGTTTTCTTGTTCTTTTTAGTTCTTCAAGGCTGTTCTCAAGTCGTTCAGCGGATAATTAATTCTTCATAAGAATGTATTCTTGTTGGATCTGTTATTAACAAAAAATGTATTATCCGAGTAATTTTTTATATATTTTTTATTTTATTTTAAAACTTTTGAGTAATTTCTAGTTTTTTTAAATAATTCTTTAACCGCAGTTTTTAACAGTGTTTTTACAAATTTTTTACATTACAAAAAAAATATTTTTTTTTTGTTTCCATTAAATAACTCCTTTTTTGATAATTGTAATAATGTACTATTTCTAAACAAAATTCTTTGTTAGAGTAAACAACAAAAAATAACAGTTTGTGTATATATATTTTAAGATGGGAGAATAAATTTTAAGAAAATTTTTTACAAAGCTATTCATATATATGTTAAGCTTAATAAATTTATTTAAATAAAGCGTAGGATAGAACCAAAATATTTTGAAAAAACTTTTCTGAGTATTAGTTCCGCGGTCCATAATTTGAAAAAAATATAGACATTATTTGATAGCGCTTTACTTATGATGTAAAATCATTAAATCGAATGGAGATACAGCAAAAGAACACGCATAAATTCTAATTTTAAGATATGTAGGTTGAGGTTTTTTTAAAAAAAATGCTGACAACACAAATACAGTCCTATAACTGTGGGTTGTTTCTGATTCACTGCTTACACACACAACTTAATTTAAAATATTTATTATTTTTTCTAAACATAATATATTTTCGTTTATTTAATTCAGCGATTCTAACTAAAGCGCACGCGCATACCGTATTTAATTCGGGTGGGTGCCACACCCAAATAATACTAGTACCGCCACGGTACTAGCGGCAACGGTCTGCACTAATTAAAGAATTGGAATTTCATAATTTACACAAAACAGATTTCGCTTGACTACGGTCAGCAAACCTGTGAAGGTGCATGGCTTAACGCACCAGGTACCAACCCTGGCGCGATCGAGTCGAGACCCGGCCGGCCTTAGTTACCTTTTTACGCTGTAAATATTATATTTTCGATATGTCGATTTGGGTAAGAATATTATATCGTATATTAATTGTAATTATTGTATTTTATAATGAAATATCTATAGGAAAATACACCTGTGGCTGTTAACCAACCCCACGATGTTTTATTTGGGTTTGAGGAAATTACGTTACAGTAAAATCCTGACGAATTCCATTCCATAAACCCCTTGCGCTTCATATCTCTTAATATTTATAAATCTGCCGGCCTTCGTGGCGCAAGTGGTAGCGTATCGGCCTTTCATCTGGAGGTCCCGGGTTCGAATCCCGGTCAGGCATGGCATTTTCACACGATGAAAAAAAATTTTCATTCATCTCATCCTCAGAAGCAATACGTAACGGTGGTCTCGGGGTCTAAAAAAAAAGTTATTAATTTATTTAATATTTTACCGCTCGCCTGTGACGTCACAACATAACAGACAACGGCTACAGCATTTTTTGGGGTAGGGGTGTGATTTAGCAAAAAATATTTTTAGGAAATATATTTTTTTTTTTAATCTTTAACAAATGTGTCTAAGAAAAATATGACCTTAATAAGACGAAACTTTGAGATACCTCAAAGGGTGACCTTGCTCCCTTGACCTTTTAAGTTGAAAATTTAATGACATCAATGTCCCGTATATAGAAGTAATCCGATCAAGTTTGGTCAAAATCAGTCCAGTAGTTCTGGAAATATAAGGTGATTTAGAGGATAACACCGAAAACACTCGTACATCCGAATATCCGGAAAATTTCCGTCCGGTATTTTTGGTTCCTTAGGTGTGAAAACCGCATATTCCCAAATTGAACCGATTATAATACTTTCCTTTCTAGAGCTATAGCTTTTCTATTGCGTATCTAGACGGGAAAGTAAAAATATTTTTCGATTATTTATATATGCATTGTAGGTAACAAATTTGCTTCAATTTTTTGTTTCTAAAATCCTTATGAAGAAAGTCGAAATTGGTTTTTTTCGCGATATTCCACCCCCTTAATTTATACGATTAATGCCTTACCTATAGAAATATTTGTGTCAAATTTAAAGATAATCGGTTCAGTCAATCCTAATATATAAAACCAAATTCAGTACGACAAACTTACATACAGGTACATATGTTTTATTGGTCTAGGTGAACCGGTTGGACTTTAAAACGTAAAAATTTGCAAAAAATCCGATATCCCATTTTTGATATGATAACCGTATTTTCTCCATTATAACTATATTTGTCGGGAAAGTAAAGCGATTTATTTGGTAAAATTTTATAGATTAAAACAGAAAATCAAGTCAAAATCGGCGCGTTTCGAAGTATTTTTTATACCACATTATCAGGTTAAAATTTAATAAAATAGATTAATTAGATTTTTTTTTACTAGAAAAAACCCGGGCGTAAGCCCCATCGCGAAAATGTTACATGATTTATGTTTCATTACGCATGATTTTGTTAAATGTTTTTGCCGATTATTATTTTTACGTTTTGTTCATGAATTTACCGTACTAACAGCAACAAATATTTACAAAAAAAGCTTCAAAATTGTAAACATTTTTAGCTGTTTCTTGAGTTGTGATTTTTTAACGCAGCTCTAACCCCAGTGTTTTCCTTTTTTATCTCCAAAACACATAGAAATATAATGTTTAAGGCTAGTCGTATTGATAACAATGATTTGGCTTGGGACGCGGTGTTGCTCCTTTAGCCTTTTACGTGTTTGTGTGAGGTTGTGTTAGTTGCCAATCCAGCTGCTGCTATTGGCGCAGAGCAGACACGTGATGCGCCGGACAAATGCGCCCCAACGACTCTCTCCCGCTAAATAAAATATACCGTTTTTAGCGCTAAATGTTAACTAAATCCCTTTTTTAATTAATAAATTTAAACGAATGAAATCAATAAATAATAATAAGTATATAAAAATACAAATATAAAGTATAAATTAAAATAATCTACGGTTAGAAATTAAATTAAATATACGTGTAAATTAATCGACAACGGACTGCTTCTAGCAGGAGAGAGTCGTGGAGGAAGCCGTGTGCAGCCATTCGGCGCACCGGGTTGGTCTAGTGGTGAACGCGTCTTCCCAAATCAGCTGATTTGGAAGTCGAGAGTTCCAGCGTTCAAGTCCTAGTAAAGCCAGCTATTTTTACACGGACTTGAATACTAGATCGTGGATACCGGTGTTCTTTGGTGGTTGGGTTTCAATTAACCATACATCTCAGGAACGGTCGAACTGAGAATGTACAAGACTACACTTCATTCACACTCATACATATCATCCTCATTCATCTTCTGAAGTATTATCTAAACGGTAGTTAACGGAGGCTAAACAGGAAAAAGAAAGAAAAAAGAAAAGAAAGCCATTCGGCGCACCACCATTGATCCGTTCTGCGCCAGTATCAGCTGAAATAATACTGTGAACACATATATCAAACAAACAAACCGACGCACCGTAATCTTTTATAGAGAGTGAAAAGAGAATTTAATTAAGTAATTTTAAAAGGCAATTAAAAACATAAAACATATTATTCTAGAACTTATTTATAAAATAAAAAAGAAAAAGAATATATTACATTATAAATACAATTATACTTTATCTGGTATAATTTTAAGATTTGTATTTATATTTATTTTTACCGTTTTTAAATTTTAATTTATTTTTTTTGTTTGTTTATTATTTATACAAATTATTTACGAACACAAATATATCTTTCATTTATTTTCATCCTACCCTATCGAACGGCATTTGTATGTTTTGTGTGTATGCATTCCTCTTAGCTTAGCATCGGAGTGTACCGATCACTAGCGGAAAATCCCGATTGGTTAGTACATGTGTCCTGGTGGTCAGGTGTACACTTGTTATATTATTATATATCTATCGAAGTTTTGGGAAAATTTACTACTTTCTAACCGGATCCGAATATTCGGACGAAGATCGCAAATATCTCAAAAACGGTCGGTCCTACGCTCTAAAAGACTTTTTTCGACCCCCTTATTCGATCCCAGAAATACCCGTCGAATGATATATTTTCAAGCGCCCCTGAGTCGTCCGGAAATCGGGGAGGAAATACGATTGGTTGTCACCGCAATATCTCGGCAACCGCTCGTATGATTTACACGATTCAAATGTCGTATGTATCATCTCGTCGAGCGCTAACCGTTCCCTGTCGAAAGGGAAAAGATCCAGCCTCGCATCGAACGACCGAACCGCATAGCCGCTATGTATCGGAAGTAACGAAGCGGATCTTATTTATCCGGAAATTAGATAGTTTTGATTGTACTCGCCCACCGTAAATCGTGCCGTTCCGATCTTTCGCTAAATACGCTCAAACCTGTGCGCTAGCGCGGCTGTAAAGTGTAAAATTATGAAGACTGTAAAAGTAGAAAATAAAAAAATTATATAAAAAAAACTTTTTTAAAAACCAGTCTTATATTAAATGCATTAAGAAATAGAAAATAAAATATATGTAAATTATTTTTTTCTTCTTATATACCTTATATTTGTTTATAATTGCTTTTCTTAAAAAGATAATGAACTATAACCAAAAAGTAGACGCTTAAACGTATCGATCGCTAGCGGAATTCCTGATTAATTAGTTCAATTTCTAGAGTTAAATTTCTAATTTAACTTTCGTTATAACAGTCTTCATCACTCAAAAAAAAATATTTTTACACAAGAGGTATTCAATTTTGGACACCTAATAATCCCAGGAGGAATAATAATGCAGGAGAGGAAGCGATTGATAGATTATACAAACTGGTGTGTAATATTTATGAAAAAGGGGAATTCCCATCAGACTTCAAAAAAAGTGTTATAGTTATGATACCAAAGAAATCAGGGGCAGATAAATGAGAAGAATACAGAACAATTAGTTTAACTAGTCATGCATCAAAAATCTTAACTAGAATTTTATACAGAAGAATTGAGAGGAGAGTGGAAGAAGTGTTAGGAGAAGACCAATTTGGTTTCAGGAAAAGTATAGGGACAAGGGAAGCAATTTTAGGCCTCAGATTAATAGTAGAAGGAAGATTAAAGAAAAACAAACCGACATACTTGGCGTTTATAGACCTAGAAAAGGCTTTCGATAACGTAGACTGGAATAAAATGTTCAGCATTTTAAAAAAATTAGGGTTCAAATACAGAGATAGAAGAACAATTGCTAACATGTACAGGAACCAAACAGCAACAATAAAAATTGAAGAACATAAGAAAGAAGCCCTAATAAGAAAGGGAGTCCGACAAGGATGTTCCCTATCTCCGTTACTTTTTAATCTTTACATGGAACTAGCAGTTAATGATGTTAAAGAACAATTTAGATTCGGAGTAACAGCACAAGGTGAAAAGATAAAGATGCTACGATTTGCTGATGATATAGTAATTCTAGCCGAGAGTAAAAAGGATTTAGAAGAAACAATGAATGGCATAGATGAAGTCCTACGCAAGAACTATCGCGTGAAAATAAACAAGAACAAAACAAAAGTAATGAAATGTAGTAGAAATAACAAAGATGGACCGCTGAATGTGAAAATAGGAGGAGAAAAGATTACGGAGGTAGAAGAATTTTGTTATTCGGGAAGTAAAATTACTAAAGATGGACGAAGCAGGAGCGATATAAAATGCCGAATAGCACAAGCTAAACGAGCCTTCAGTAAGAAATATAATTTGTTTACATCAAAAATTAATTTAAATGTCAGGAAAAGATTTTTGAAAGTGTATGTTTGGAGCGTCGCTTTATATGGAAGTGAAACTTGGACGATCGGAGTATCTGAGAAGAAAAGATTAGAAGCTTTTGAAATGCGGTGCTATAGGAGAATGTTAAAAATCAGACGGGTGGATAAACTGACAAATGAAGAGGTATTGCGGCAAATAGATGAAGAAAGAAGCATTTGGAAAAATATAGTTAAAAGAAGAGACAGACTTATAGGCCACATATTAAGGCATCCTGGAATAGTCGCTTTAATATCGGAAGGACAGGTAGAAGGGAAAAATTGTGTAGGCAGGCCACGTTTGGAGTATGTAAAACAAATTGTTGGGGATGTAGGATGTAGAGGGTATACTGAAATGAAACGACTAGCACTAGATAGGGAATCTTGGAGAGCTGCATTAAACCAGTCAAATGACTGAAGACAAAAAAAAAAAAAAATAATCCCATTCCGAGACGCCGCCCGCCGAGACAACTTGCCCGTAGAGCTTAGCTGCGGAAGTGTGGCATAGGCACGTCCTGCAGCTAGTTATTAATAAAATCTAGTAATTTTAACCGAAATTAATCGATATTTAAAAGCACGAATGGTATACATAATGCGCATTGATTACTGAAAGAAAGTGTACGTGAATTTCTCTCTTTAAATTATATAAAATAATATTAAATTATGAAAACGGCTTTATATCAAAACAAGAGGCAGAAACAAGTGCGGATCTACATAGTTACAAAATTACCTCTTTATTGTGTATTTGACATTTTTTCTGCCATTTTGAATGAAAATTTTTGTTTTTAAATAAGAAGGTGGACAAGTGATACATCATTTTAATGTATACTCTTTCCAGAAAAACGGTATCGCAAATTATTTCTTCATAAATTCCTTAGTTTTTTAGTTATAATTAATGAAATTTGCAAAAAAAACGGAAAAATCGTGGTATTACGTAATAAAAACGAGGTAAAACAAACTGTAATAACTTTTTTATATATTATTACCTTTAGAATTACATTCAATAATAGATTTGAAGCAGTTAATTTACTAATAATACCAGCCTTCACAATAATAATAATTACAATAAAAAATAATACACGTTAACTAATAATTTGCCATATTAAATGGCTAGGTCAACCGACATTATCAGAATGTTTAATTATAAAATGTAATTAATTGTTTTGTTCCTAAATTACTTAACGTAATAAATTAAAAAAAAAATTTAAACAACTTAATAAATGTATTATTAATTTAGAGTAGTAAATTAGCTGATAAATTTACAAGAATGCAAGTTATTAACTTCTCATTTTGGCTTCTTACTTTAGTGTACAAGTACAGTATTGAATTGTCTTCAAATTAATTACTTGTTGGAAAATTGAATTGTGCGGGTTGAAATCTTTGTTCTCTAATGCAAATTTTACTATTATATCTTCATTTATTCATTTGGTTTTATCGAAAAACTATACATTTTTTTAATGTAAAATCGAAAGAATAACTTTGTTGACGTACTAAATTACGGTCTTTACAAGAGGTTTGCGATTTATTTAATAATAATTTCCAAACAGCGAACCAATAAGTAAATCGACTGGCCGAGACCGAAAAAAAAAATAAAAAAAAAAGAAAGAAAACTGTATGTGAAGTCGGATTCGAATAGATGTGCCTTCTCCTTATAAAATCCAAATATTTCATTAATTAAAATTTTAATTGGCTATAACTCTGGAACCGATGTAAATAAGTACCATTTATGAAAAGCTCTCAATGAGGGCTTATTACTGCAGTTAAGATAAAGCCCAAAATCCAAAAAAATTGGATTTTGGGTTTTTTTGGACGCTTTTGATTCAGTCGATTGCAATCAAAAGGGAAGGTGAACAATTAGATGTTACAACAGTTCTAAATCCAAAATTTTGACGCGCTACGGCTAATCGTTTTTGAGTTATGCGAGATAATGGATAAAGGGACGATCGAAATGGATATTTCCGTTGAAATCTGAAAACCGAAATTTTTTTACCATCACAATACTTTCTTACTTAGTTACAAGGACGTAAAAATCTGATGTCAACACTTCCCGAATTACTTTTGAATAGCTTATCGTGTCTTTTGAACTTATATGGGCGGAAGTTATAAATTTTGAAATAGGGGATTTTCTCTTTACTGCAGGTTTCTCTAAAAATTCATTTCTCTAAACATTTTTTCCTTTAAAAGAAAAAAACTTTTACGTAGTACATATTCAATTTATTTATTAAATAATAGTTTAAATAAAAATAGCTGTAAGGGAAATTGTTCGAGAAAAGAGTTTTCAAAATATTGTTTCACTTACTCAGCGCCGGAAAATTTTTCAGGGAATTCATTGACCTTTTTAAAATGATTTTACATTTGTTGGCATTATATGCCGACAAAAATATCAGACAATTCTTTTTCTTTAAATTTGGAAAAACATTAATGTCGTTATCATTTTAACGTTAAATCAATAAAACATCTTTCACTTTACTACGTATAATTTGATTATTATTGCCAACATTTTACTTTCTAAATCTTCTAACTTATTAATTAATTGCACTGTATAATTTGTTATATTTCTTTTTATTGTAATTATTATTATTATTACTATACGGAGGTTCAGGAAATTAGTCCCGATCAAGTACGTCATTTTGTTACAAAATTCGTTATCTTTAATCGAGGTAATTGTTATTTGATATTAGCTTGCGTTTTCCTATTATATGTAGACAACTAGCCGGCCCGGCTAGCTAGAACCTGGACCCTCGGGGCTGAGGTCGGCTCAGGCAATCCTGGAGCCAACTCAAGTGTTCCTCGCGAAGCCTACCCCGTGGCCGTAGAGCCCGCTTCGCTCGCCATCCCCAATTTGCTATGGGGACCGACGCCTGGAGGTCCGCAGATATCACTTCGGTCGTCATTTCCGTTTACCCAGAGGGCTCCACCCCCTGGACCATCGCAATGTACGTTATCCTCACGGTTGCGAGAATAATACTTATAAATAACAATTAAAGTATTCAATCTTATAGGAACCTGAAAAAGAAAATAAATTACAAAATATACAATAATCGTATCTACGGTAACTAAAGTATACACACCTTTGACGACCAAAATTCGTAATTTATTTCTCTGCCGCGGTGGCATAAATATAATAATGAAGTAACAGGATTAATCTATTTTTTCCTCAATTAATATCTTTAATTCACAACTTCATCCTCATTGGGGGATGAAGAAATAATGAATATTTTTAACATCTTAACCTTCAAGGTCTAGATCGATGACGTAAAACCTTCCCTGGGATAATATTATGTATCCTGCAAATTTGAAACTAATCGGTCGATTGGTTCTCGCGTGATGGGATAGCAAACAAATAAACTTCATATAATATTTTTTTTTTTTGTCTTCAGTCATTTGACTGGTTTGATGCAGCTCTCCAAGATTCCCTGTCTAGTGCTAGTCGTTTCATTTCAGTATACCCTCTACATCCTACATCCCTAACAATTTGTTTTACATATTCCAAACGTGGCCTGCCTACACAATTTTTCCCTTCTACCTGTCCTTCCAAAATTAAAGCGACTATTCCAGGATGCCTTAGTATGTGGCCTATAAGTCTGTCTCTTCTTTTAACTATATTTTTCCAAATGCTTCTTTCTTCATCTATTTGCCGCAATACCTCCTCATTTGTAACTTTATCCCCCCATCTGATTTTTAACATTCTCCTATAGCACCGCATTTCAAAAGCTTCTAACCTTTTCTTCTCAGATACTCCGAATGTCCAAGTTTCACTTCCATATAAAGCGACACTCCAAACATACACTTTCAAAAATCTTTTCCTGACATACAAATTCATTTTTGATGTAAACAACTTATATTTCTTACTGAAGGCTCGTTTAGCTTGTGCTATTCGGCATTTTATATAGCTCCTGCTTCGTCCATCTTTAGTAATTCTACTTCCCAAATAACAAAATTCTTCTACCTCCATAATCTTTTCTCCTCCTATTTTCACATTCAGCGGTCCATCTTTGTTATTTCTACTACATTTCATTACTTTTGTTTTGTTCTTGTTTATTTTCATGCGATAGTGCTTGCGTAGGACTTCATCTATGCCGTTCATTGTTTCTTCTAAATCCTTTTTATTCTCGGCTAGAATTACTATATCATCAGCAAATCGTAGCATCTTTATCTTTTCACCTTGTACTGTTACTCCGAATCTAAATTGTTCTTTAACATCATTAACTGCTAGTTCCATGTAAAGATTAAAAAGTAACGGAGATAGGGAACATCCTTGTCGAACTCCCTTTCTTATTATGGCTTCTTTCTTATGTTCTTCAATTGCTACTGTTGCTGTTTGGTTCCTGTACATGTTAGCAATTGTTCTTCTATCTCTGTATTTGAACCCTAATTTTTTTAAAATGCTGAACATTTTATTCCAGTCTACGTTATCGAATGCCTTTTCTAGGTCTATAAACGCCAAGTATGTTGGTTTGTTTTTCTTTAATCTTCCTTCTACTATTAATCTGAGGCCTAAAATTGCTTCCCTTGTCCCTATACTTTTCCTGAAACCAAATTGGTCTTCTCCTAACACTTCCTCCACTCTCCTCTCAATTCTTCTGTATAGAATTCTAGTTAAGATTTTTGATGCATGACTAGTTAAACTAATTGTTCTGTATTCTTCACATTTATCTGCCCCTGATTTCTTTGGTATCATTACTATAACACTTTTTTTGAAGTCTGACGGAAATTCCCCTTTTTCATAAATATTACACACCAGTTTGTATAATCTATCAATCGCCTCCTCCCCTGCACTGCGCAGTAATTCTACAGGTATTCCGTCTATTCCAGGAGCCTTTCTGCCATTTAAATCTTTTAATGCTCTCTTAAATTCAGATCTCAGTATTGTTTCTCCCATTTCATCCTCCTCAACTTCCTCTTCTTCCTCTATAAAACCATTTTCTAATTCATTTCCTCCGTATAACTCTTCAATATATTCCACCCATCTATCGACTTTACCTTTCGTATTATATATAGGTGTACCATCTTTGTTTAACACATTTAATATACTTTAACACATATAATATATACTCGTATATACCTTACCGAATATCCGTCATCGAATGTACCTGATGCGCGCAAAAGTTAGCCTTCAACCTACTAACAAATATCTCGTTTAAATTTCCAAAATCGGACGATTGGCAGAGATATTGTAAAAGCACCTCCCAAAACAACGCCCTAGGAGCACTCCGTTTGTTACTAGTCGATGGTGATGATCAGTCTAGCCTCCCGCGTGGTGCTCGCATATTTCACCATTCTAGCCTCACACGCAGTCCCAGCGGGGAGCCCGTTATCGAAAAAAGAAATTTTTTAAATTTAACATTTAATATTTTATTTAATGTAAATTTAATTCTATTGTTTATGTAATATTATTAATTCGATCGATTCGAATCGTTCAGTTGAAACCCACCTCGTAAAGCGATAAAGACTCACAGTTTACAGTTGATTAATTCAGTTCGTTTAAGTCTGTGCTTCAGTCGGCAAATATCCACTGCTACCTATCTATATTATTATATAAAGAGGAAGAGGGTTTTTGTTTGTTCGAGATAAACAAAAAACTACTCGATCAATCGCAACCAAATTTTTACTCTAACATGTATTATACAGCGATGCGCATAATGCACTTTGATCCAGTGTACTTTTTTAAATAAAATTTGAATTTTTCTAACTTTTCTTTCTTTATTTAACTTATCTTATACCATTTTGTTCAGGATTAAATTTTCTGCAAGGTTTTGTTTTTATTACACATTTAACAGAGTGTACTCGGACATAAAAACCGGGGTTTTACACCAAGATTTCACAAAAAAAATACTACAGATAAGGTTCCCAGAACCTATTTATTCGATTTTTCAGGTCGAAAATCATAAAAAATTACTAATTAACCTTTTAACCTAATTAGGCCTTTTAATTAACATTCTAAAAATTTCTGTACGACCTCATTTCACCGGGGTGTAGCTGAAATCCGAGCAAAATCTTTCACTAGCCGTAACTCGTAAACAAAGCATTTTAAGATGTACGTTTATATGAGTGTTTTCCACTATTTTCACGAATAGAATACGTTATGAAATTTCCGGGAGAACCTCGTGATAGATTATGGTATATTATATACCGGTAATAGTAATTATGCCAAAAACAAAATCACAAATATAACTTAATTTTTGCAATAAAAAAAGTCTTACGTTTAAATTAACTGTTAAAAAGCTACAATTGGGCCACAAATGAACTTCATATAAAGGTAATAGACGAACCATCGAAATCAGCCAAAATCAAAGCCATAAACTTTGACTACGAGAGAATTGATTTTATTATATTATTTTTCACTATCTCATTTATTTAAATAAACTGAATTCAGTTTATAATTAATTATTTTGCGTTTAATATTTATAGAAATATAATATTTATTGGAATGCTTTTAGAAATAAATATAATACTGAAAATATACGTTTTTTTAGCGTATTTCCAAAGAATTTGAAAATCGCTTCTGCGACCGGTCGTATGAATGTATCTGCTGGACAGAAATCGTAATAGATTTCGATGAAACTTATAGGATAATGTAAACCTATCGGGAATAGAGCCATATTGATTTTAATGCGAATCGGTTCGCAGAAACCTGACGCACAAAGCGAATTTTCGGTTACATTTTCAATGTTAACTTAAACCGGAAATCCGCCCATCTGACTTAAATATTTCAACTAAATTTCATAGAAATCGGTTCGTTTATTCATGAGATACAAGGTCGAAAGTAGTGCGGGACACATACATATATATGTGATTTTTCGATCTAAATAAACTAGATAGATCCTTAAACGTAAATATTTACAAAAAAAAACGTTACTCCATTTTTGACATGATCATCGTTCTCTCCACTTCAATAAAGTTACTAGCTGCAGAGCGTCCCTCCGGGTGGGCTGCCCTGGCGGGCGGCGTCTCGGAATGGGATTATTAGGTGTTCAAAATTGATTATCTCTTGTGTAAAAATATTTTTTTTTAACGATGATAATTGATATAACGAAAGTTAAATTAGAAATTTAACTCTGGAAATCCCGATTGAACTCTAGAATCGGGATTTTCCGCTGGTGATCGGTACATTCCGCTGCCTAATTTTTGGTTGTAGATCATTATTTGATGAAGAAAAACAATCACATACATAAATTTAAAAAAATGTTTAAACACCCACCGCTTTTAAATTAAACGCACTACAAGGTAAAAACTAATTTTAGGACGGTATCTCAGAATGGATTTGACAACATCCTTTTTATGGTGAAATGTAAGATTATGTGAAACTCATAGCTTCAAATTAAAAATTTGATTTTTTGCCAATTTTTTCTTACGCGTGAAAAATGGCGGAAAGAGTGGGTTGCATGAGCACCCCACTCTGTTTTTTTTTTACATATTTTTTATTTTCTTCAATTTAGTCTTCATAATTTTACACTTTACGGCTTCGCTAGCGCACAAGATTGAGCGTATTTAGTAAAAAATCGGATCGGTACATTTTACGGTGGGTGAGTGAGTGCAATCAAAGCACAGGGCTAAGCGATTTAATTTCCGGATAACCAAGATCCGGTCGATCAAGAGTGTATACGGTGCGTTAAAAAGTTAGCGCTCGACCTGCTGATACATACGCCGTTTGATTTGTGAAAATCGGACGAGCGGTTGCCTAGAAATTACGGTGTCACCAAATCGCCCCCTCCCCAATTTTCCAACGGCGCCCCGGGGGCAGTTGGAAATATTATTATCCGATGGGTACCGCTGGGAGCGGATGGGGCTATCGTGCACGGTGTGGAAAACGTTTTTCAGAACGCCAGGACCGACCGTTTTTGAGATATTTGCGATTTTCGTCCGTATATCGGATCCGGCTAAAAAGTAGTAAATTTTCCGAAACCTTCGATATATATATATCGATATATAATAATATAACAAGTATACACCTGACCACCACGAGACATGTACTAACGAATCGGGATTTTCCGCTAGTGATCGGTACATTCCGGTGCTAAGCTAAGAGGGACACACATACATACAAATGACGTTTAGTAGGGTAGGATTCTTGTAATATTCGTTGGGAGAATTAAATTATATATTTTTTTCAATTCTTCATTGATTTACCGATGTCAAATTTAAATAAAAAACTAATAAACCGTAACTTAACTTCCGACTTCAAAAAAAACGAACTTTAAAGAACTGAAAAATAGTTTTAAAATTTTTTATCGCAATTTGTTTCGCTAATATGTTTTAAATTTTACTTTGTTTAATATTTAATTACTTCTGACGCACTACCGTACCGGGTTTTTTTTTTAAAGTCAGCCCTTTAAATTGAAATTTTCCTTTCTGCCCCTGTCCCGATAAATTATAATCGTTCACGGTTAATCATGAGTTTACTATATTTATTTAGATTGTAAATTATCGTTAATTAATAAACCGGTTAAGTAGTTCTCGCCTGCATAGTTTATTTAATGAAGAGTACATACGTACAAGGACAATTAATCGTCTAACTACTAATTTAAACGCAGCTACAAGATATTAAAACGCCAATTAGCGATAAATTATTTATAAATTGTAAAATTTTTATTTCTTTATTCTTCTTCTTTTTTACCCGACTTCAATTATTATATTACAGTCGTGTCTAATCGGGTATTACTTTTTATGAAGGCAAGGCCCTTTTCAAGGTTTTAAGTGTAAAAAAAAATAAAGAAATAAACGCTGCTGCTTGTTTAATACTCGTATACATCTACCCACCTGCTTTGCTTTACCTTCTCCACTTTTTGTCATTTACTTTACTATTCATGGAGACAAGTTATTCGGTTCATTGTATGTAATGTAACAGAATAAAATTACACAAACTAAATATAGAAGTTCATGATTTAATATGAATGGAGAAACTTTCCGAGGCCATTTATTTTATTTATATATTAATAATATTTGGTTAAACGATTATTTTATAATTCGAACGCATTGCAATATAATTGATTTCCTGGTTTATCCGAACCGATAAACGCATTATAGTTCCGATGACTCACGGATAGAATTTTTTTACTTTTTTCAAAACGAATCCGAAAATAATTTATGACTTTTATCGTTTTCAATTCCCAAGGTCTTATTTTAAGTAATTATATATTGAAAAAATTAAAATTAAAACTCACAAATCATAAATCATTCATTTTTAACGCTTTTTATAAGATACAATATTCTGGATGATTCAAAGGTCGGATGATTTGGTCGCACTTTAAGCAGATTAGTCGATTTCATCTATACCAAACAGATGGCTCACCAGTGGCGGTTTGCGTGTAAGCAGTGTGGAACTGTAGCATTCCACATTTTCACTTGATATTATCGATAACATTTAACATACGACTCCTTTTTTCTTTCTTTATACTTGTACAATATATAAATCCTTAAGATTAATTTCCGTAGCAATTCCCCACTTTACGAAAAAGATACAAAAAAATTTGTACGGAACTGCGCGCTTCACAGTTCCAGCGGTGTAGTATTTGGGTGTTTTGCGCAGGCGCATACGAAGCTGCACGCGATGCTGCAAGGGAGAGAGAACACTGTTTCTGCCGCAGTGCCTACCCTGGCGAGCTGGTGGAAGGTAGTTTTTTCCTCCGCGTGTGTATGGAACGATGGAACGTTCCTCGTTTGTTCCCTTTTTTAGTTTATTCGGTGGAAGGAATACGAAAGCGGTTTAGTTGTTTTTTCAGTAGCGATCAGAAGATGGCGGAAAGGAAGGGCACTTTGATCGCCAGATCTGTCCAAAAGCACGCTGGAAGAGCGAAAGAAACGACAATTAGTAAAAACTAATTACGCATTTGTTTCTGTGCGCATAGAAATTAAGCACCGTTGGACTATAGTATTTTTAAACGGATATTTTATTAAGTTATTACCTAATAATACCAAAAAATATTATCTGTATTCACAATTTATTATTTATTCGCTTAAACAAAATACGGTACCGTATTCTTGAATGCGATAAAGTGTAGAATTAGATTATTATTCTGGTTCCGGCAATTCTATTTGATTCATTTGTTGGTATTTTTATTTTTTTATTTTACAGAAGACTTTAATCGCAGCCTTGAAAAGACCCAGAAAAAATGTTCTGGAGTAGTATTTTCCCCTAGTTTTAGCTACCAGCCACCACTGTGGCTCACCGCAGTCCACTAGTAGACTTACAACGGGGCTTGAACGAAACAATCGAGTAGTAAATCGGACAAACGAACGATGTACTACATCGAGCGTTCTAAAAACGGTAGTCTGCGAAGGCGAATAAGCCTCGTTCCACGGGAACGGACCAGAGCTCGGTGGAATCGCAACATGCATACTCGATCGGCTTCTTGACGAGTATTAAATAAAACTCTCATCGCGTGTTGCATTTTTAGACATTTTGCCTTCGGCTCCTTTAAATGTTTTATCCACGTCAGTCGTCGGTCAAACCACAACTTTAAAAATTTAACACCCGTGCACGGTTCGACCGGTATCCCGTATAAAAAAAAATCCCTCAACAGGAAAAAGCAAATTCATTTCGTTTTCTCTGGGGAAAACGTGAATACAGTCATTATACACCACAATTCTCTTCGGGTTTTGGAGCACCCTCTAACTAGTCGCTAAAGTTCTACAAGCGACGTAAATTGCAAAATCATCTAAAAATAACGAAAACATAACGGTTTTTAGAAAGCTATTATATATATATATATTTATTATACTATTTATGGCTACGACATACAAGGTAACACACAGAATACGTCCCTGCGGTATTCCGTTTTTTAGTGTCAAACTTTCGAATAAGGTTCGTCCCAACTCGAGCGGAAAAGGAGCGACTATTGAAGAACCTATGATAAACTCAAGGAAATTCCCATTTATATTCCACTCACGTAGCGTATTTAGGATTCCTCTCCTTCAAGCCGTATTTTACGCCTTTTGCTTATCAAAAAATACAGCAACCAGGCGTTAGCGAAGTAGGAAGACGTTTTGAGTAACAGATTCCAGGGAAAATACACGATCGATAGAATCTAACTTTGCGGAAACCGCAATTAGGGGGTTTCTCTCAAGGTACTACACTAGGCGACGGTTTACTGTTCGTTCCATCAACTCGCATATAGTACCGATCAAAGAGAGAGGATGATAACTTGAGGGGCGTGACTTATCTTCATGAGGTTTCAGTACGGGAATCACCAACGCTTTTGATCAATAAATCTGCTTCTTGAACCTTATCGAAGAATATTTTATTATAAACAGACAAACGATGTCGTAATGCAGTATCCAAGAGGTGAGATAACATACTAAGCCTGATATTAACGTTTCCAGAGGAAGTGCCACGTGATTTATTCAAAGCACACCTTTGTTCAAAAAAAAAAATTATTGTTTAATTCATTTTGGGAATCTCCGATAACAAACGGAACACTTTCTACCCGCAACTTATACCTTAAACTCGAAATCGTACGACGATATAAGTGAAACTGACGTAAACGTATTTTCAAACTTCGCGATACGTCAGTTTGCGTCGTTACAAGGATGCCGTGATCCACATACGGCCTGAACTTTTCTCCATACAACGTTTCAATTCGCCCTAGAAGATTGCGGCACACTTCCATTTTGTTGTTTTTCTGTTCGACAGTAAGGTATTTTGGAACCGATTTTGCACAAACGTTTTTCACGTCCGATTCGTTTGTAAAAATTTGATGGACTACGGTACGGTTCAAATTCAATTATTCTGCAATAATTCTGACAGGTAATCGCCGGGCGTACCGTATCAAGTCTCTGATTCGCTCAACATTGTTGTCACTTTTTGACGTTAACGGTTTTCCAGAGCGTGGATCGTCCGCAACTGATTCCCGGCCATCTGAAAATGCTTTAAACCGCCTAAAAACTTTGGCTCGTGACAGAGCGTCATCTCCATACGCCCTTTTAAATTTTGAAAAGTTTCAGTAGCATTCTCACCGAGTTTAACACAAAATTTGATCGCATAACGTCGCTCATAGTTAGTATCACTCGTTTTTGCAAACTCGTTTCACGAAAAGTTTGTTTACGTCTCATGTGGTAACAATAAAATAAAAATATTAATACATAATATAAATCAGCCATTCACATAACCATATCTTTACTGGTAACTTTACAGTGTTGCCACTTTGGCTGCCAAAAAAAAAAAACTAGTATCATTTCTTTATTTATATTCCTCGAATATTGCGCATGTGTGTGTGTGTGTGTGTGTGTGTGTGTGTGTGTATGTGTGTGTATTTGATCCTGTTTGGTTCTCCACGTCGAGCGTGCCGGGTACGTTTAGAATATAGATCAGCATAAACGAAATTCTCGGAAACGTTGCTTATAGATCGACCACACTACTCTTTTTTTTTTGTCCAATGACTGTACAAAATTCGTAACGGCCGAATTATTTATCATCTTTTGCAGATAATTGAATCTGTTTGAAAAAACAATTAAAATAAAGATAATTTAACGATTGAGATTGGAGAGATATGATTTGAAGAGATTTCGAATATTATAGGTTTTATATGATTCATATTATGTTAACTTTATTTATTGTCATTGAAGATTATGTATGTTTGCGCGCGCGCACGCGCACCGTCTCACGAGTGTAAACTAGCAAAAATGATTTGTTTAGATCCTGTTTTGACTATTCAAGGACAAAGGAATGCTCTGTAAAATTAAAAATAAAACAAGATAAATATGAACTAGAAGTAAAAACAAATGAAAGGCGACTGTGTGCTGTATATAGACAATAGATAAAGAAGGAAGGCTGTCATGAGTAACCTACGTGTATTGCCTCCGTGATTTTGATTTTTTTTTTCCTTTTATCTATATATACAGTACACGATATTCACTTAGAACATAGCACGTTACATACTGAGTATAAATCATTAAACACACACACACACTGTTAATATTAAATCTTGTTAAAGTTCCTATACTTGTATATTGTCATAACAATATAACTTTTTTTTTGCAGTTGTAATACATCCTGTTCCTTGTTCACCCTTATCTCCCCTCCCTAATCGGTTCTTGTCACTTAGTAAATAATTAAAACTTGACAAATTAACCGCTTGTGTGTATGTGTATATATATTAATGATTAATCCCTTCGTTAATGGATTAATATTTAATCACGTTCTACCGTTTACGAGTTAAACGTAAACTGACATCACGTCAGAAAATAAGTACAAAATCTATTTCTTCTCATAAGAATAATCAGTAAGTCGTTGTTTTTATTATTATTTAATCTGGTTTGGTCCTTTCTATTTTGTATGCCTAAAAACAGATCCGCATTTCGATTTTTAAATAGTCATTACCAGTAAATGAACCGATGATAATTGCTGATGGAGTGTTTGTTATTTTATTTTTATACAAATTGATAATTACCACCCTAATAGCCGATTATAGATGCTGTTATTTTTTTTTTAAACTTAATTTTGTAATTTTGTATTTTGTATGGGAGAATGTTAAAAAGGAAATTCTTAAATCAGCAGAAGCAAACTTAGCGGAATAAAGAGAACCGGTAGAAAACCTTGGGTTTCAGACGATATATTGCAGCTGATGGATGAACGTAGAAAATATAAGAATGCTAGTGATGAAGAAAGTAAAAGGAACTATCGGAAATTAAGAAATGCTATAAACAGGAAGTGCAAACTGGCGAAAGAAGAGTGGATTAAAGAAAAGTGTTCAGAAGTGGAAAGAGAAATGAACATTGGTAAAATAGACGGAGCATACAGGAAAGTTAAGGAAAATTTTGGGGTACATAAATTAAAATCTAATAATGTGTTAAACAAAGATGGTACACCTATATATAATACGAAAGGTAAAGTCGATAGATGGATGGAATATATTGAAGAGTTATACGGAGGAAATGAATTAGAAAAGTTCTATAGAGGAAGAAGAGGAAGTTGAGGAGGATGAAATGGGAGAAACAATACTGAGATCTGAATTTAAGAGAGCATTAAAAATTTAAATGGCAGAAAGGCTCCTGGAATAGACGGAATACCTGTAGAATTACTGCGCAGTGCAGGGGAGGAGGCGATTGATAGATTATACAAACTGGTGTGTAATATTTATGAAAAAGGGGAATTTCCGTCAGACTTCAAAAAAAGTGTTATAGTAATGATACCAAAGGAATCAGGGGCAGATAAATGTGAAGAATACAGAACAATTAGTTTAACTATTCATGCATCAAAAATCTTAACTAGAATTCTATACAGAAGAATTGAGAGGAGAGTGGAGGAAGTGTTAGGAGAAGACCAATTTGGTTTCAGGAAAAGTATAGGGACAAGGGAAGCAATTTTAGGCCACAGATTAATAGTAGAAGGAAGATTAAAGAAAAACAAACCAACATACTTGGCGTTTATAGACCTAGAAAAGGCATTCGATAACGTAGACTGGAATAAAATGTTCAGCATTTTAAAAAAATTAGGGTTCAAATACAGAGATAGAAGAACAATTGCTAACATGTACAGGAACCAAACAGCAACAGTAGCAATTGAAGAACATAAGAAAGAAGCCGTAATAAGAAAGGGAGTCCGACAAGGATGCTCCCTATCTCCGTTACTTATTAATCTTTACATGGAACTAGCAGTTAATGATGTTAAAGAACAATTTAGATTCGGAGTAACAGTACAAGGTGAAAAGATAATGATGCTACGATTTGCTGATGACATAGTAATTCTAGCCGAGAATAAAAAGGATTTAGAAGAAACAATGAACGGCATAGATGAAGTCCTACGCAAGCACTATCGCGTGAAAATAAACAAGAACAAAACAAAAGTAATGAAATGTAGTAGAAATAACAAAGATGGACCGGTGAATGTGAAAATAGGAGGAGAAAAGATTATGGAGGTAGAAGAATTTTGTTATTTGGGAAGTAGAATTACTAAAGATGGACGAAGCAGGAGCGATATAAAATGCCGAATAGCACAAGCTAAACGAGCCTTCAGTAAGAAATATAAGTTGTTTACATCAAAAATTAATTTAAATGTCAGGAAAAGATTTTTGAAAGTGTATGTTTGGAGCGTCGCTTTATATGGAAGTGAAACTTGGACAATCGGAGTATCTGAGAAGAAAAGGTTAGAAGCTTTTGAAATGTGGTGCTATAGGAGAATGTTAAAAATCAGATGGGTGGATAAAGTGACAAATGAGGAGGTATTGCGGCAAATAGATGAAGAAAGAAGCATTTGGAAAAATATACTTAAAAGATGAGACAGACTTATAGGCCACATACTAAGGCATCCTGGAATAGTCGCTTTAATATTGGAAGGACAGGTAGAAGGGAAAAATTGTGTAGGCAGGCCACGTTTGGAATATGTAAAACAAATTGTTAGGGATGTAGGATGTAGAGGGTATACTGAAATGAAACGACTAGCACTAGATAGGGAATCTTGGAGAGCTGCATCAAACCAGTCAAATGACTGAAGACAAAAAAAAAAAAAAAAAAAATTTTGTATCTTCCAAAAATAATATGAGACTTGTCCGGGATTCGAATCCTTAAGATTTACCTTGTTAACGTTCTGGGCCAATATATCGGTGTCGTTCATGTAGACTATTTTTATTTTTATTTAATGTTTTACTTTCAACTTGGACTGTTTATCTATAATTTTATTTTTATTTAGTTAGAGATTTCAACGTTCATAAGCGATGGTTTATGTTTTTTTTTGCTTTTATTTTTATTTTTACTATTTCTGTATAACTAATGGTAATAATTTAATTTTCTTTTTGTTTGTATATATCTACGTAAATAAAAATGTAAATGTTCGTTTCTTCAAAATCTTAAATCTCTGAAAGTTCTTCACCGATCGCTTTGGAATTTTGACACTGTTATATTTGAATACGCGCGTGCTTTTATATACCTACTAAGATTTCACAATTTTTTTTTCCTGTTAGCCTCCGGTAACTACCGTTCAGGTATTACTTCAGAGGATGATATGTATGAGTGTGAATGAAGTGTAGTCTTGTACATTCTCAGTTCGACCGTTCCTGAGATGTGTGGTTAATTGAAACCCAACTACCAAATAACACCGGTATCCACGATCTAGTATTTAAATCCGTATAAAAGTAACTGCCTTTACAAGGACTTGAACGCTGAAAATCTGAACTTCCAAATCGGCTGATTTGGGAAGACGCGTTCACCGCTAGACCAAATCGATGGGTTAAGATGTCATACCTGTGACAGGTAAAAACACGCTTTTTAAAAAAAAAAAAAAAAACAGTGCTATTTTTTGGAGTTAAAAGCAACACACGCTACACCAAACATTTTACGATTTCATTTCAATGTTTCCGATATGTGTGTCTGCTAGTGTATATATATATATAAACTTTATCTTTCATTAATTTTCTTTATTCTCCTCTCATTTTTTTTTTAAGCATTCTTTCTTTATAATGCTTAATAAAGAAGTGGCAAGAAACAAAATCAGTCAATTTATTTATTCATATCGTAACAAGAAGCTGATGCCCAATTACATTAAAATTTTTAGTTATATAATTTTTATCGTTTTATTACGGATGAAATATGGATTTTATAACTTGTAAAAAAAATACCACGACCGATTTTAAATTATAAATTTCATACTAACAGACCCGGCTTTAATATATTGCTTTAATATATATATATTAAATGAACACAATTGAAAGTTTGATAAAACATTAAAAAACTGAACATTACGGAACTTCACATAATTTAACCTTTCCCTTTTCCCTTCCCTCGTTTCCCCATTTCACCCTCCCATTTTCTAATTTCCTTTCCCTATTTTCATTTCCCTTATTTTCTTTTCCCCTTCCTCTTCCCCCTTTCCCTTTTTATGTTTTTCCTTTCCCCTTCCCATTTCCTTTGACCGGTTTTCCTAGTTGTCCCGTTTTTTTAGTTGTCCCCTTTTTCTTCTTTTTTCTTTTTTCCGTTTTCCCTTTTTCCCTTTCTCCCTTTTTCCCCACGCGCAAATCGGTCCAGCAGTTTTGTAGTCTATAGCGGACACACACATCGGAAATATTGAAACGGAATCGTAAAATATTTAGTAGAGCGTGTGTTGCTCTTACGACCAACAGACAGCGTTGTTTTTCAAAAAAAAAAAAAAAAAAATGTTTTTACCTGTCGCAGGTGTGACATCTTAGCTATATAAATAGTAGGTATATAAAAATACGCGCGTATTCGAATGCATCGTTGTATCAAAATTTCATAGCAATCGGGGAACAACTTTCGGACATTTAAGATTTTGATCGAACGAACATTTACTTTTTTATTTGTATAGATATACGACTATCAAGAAAAGTCTACGGTTTTTTTTTAAATTATAGATCCTCGTACCTTTTTTTTCTGTTCAGCCTCCGAAACCACCGGAAGAAGGTTAAACGACTTCAGAGAATGAATAAGGACGAAATGAAGTGTAGTATTGCGCAATCTCAGATCGACCGTTCCTGAGTTATGTCGGTAATTGAAACCCGATCACCAAAGAACACCGGTATCCGCAATCTACTATTCAAATCCGTATAAGAGTAAC
Organism: Lycorma delicatula; assembly: GCF_047948215.1. Taxonomy (NCBI): domain Eukaryota; kingdom Metazoa; phylum Arthropoda; class Insecta; order Hemiptera; family Fulgoridae; genus Lycorma; species Lycorma delicatula. Next base: position 8,187,135 of record NC_134467.1, read on the forward strand.
TGTTTTTATTAGGATTTGAACCTAAGATATAAGAATTGGCGACTTCGAAATCGGCTGATTTGTAATAACGAGTTAATCGATAGATCAACCGGGTGGGATATTAGACCCCGTACCTAAAACGATGAAATTTTCATCGTTTTAGGTACGGGGTCCTTTTCGTAATTTCACCTTTACTGAAGTTGTTAAAAAACTTTAGACAAGAAAACCGTTAAGCTTAACCTATATATGAATATTTTTAGAAAAGTTTTTCCCTACCTCTAAAAAACATAGTATTCTGTTTCTTTTTTGTCTTCAACCCTTTAATTTTTATTTTAAAAAAATCTTATTGTATTTTTCTTAATTAATTAAAAGGGCTATTAAAATTAAAATATCTTTGTCGCTTATATTTTATTCCGAACCCAAAATGAGAAGCAATTTTTATCGTTACTTTCATACAAGATATACTTTATACAATATTTTTAACGATTTGCTCATAAATTAAATTTTGTCTTTGTTAGGGTCACTTCTTTATAAAGAACATTTGTTCCCGCAGAATAAGGAAGTCCATTAAATCAAACATTTTTTATCCGAAGTTTCGAAGTTTGATGATTAAATCTTGGTAATCATCATAATTAATAAAAAAAAGCCCGTTTGATTGATACTTGGGTTCCACAATTTTAAAAGATTCGAAAAAATATTTTTTAACTTTTTTCAATCTCAACGTTTAAAAAATTAATTTTGGATGAATATTTGCGTTGTAATAAGCCTGTTTAATAAGAAAAAATTTTACAAGAATCAATGAATTAATGGACTTTCGAACGATGCGTAACTGCATCTCACATTATAATGCTATAAATATAAATATGACTTTTAAGGTTATTTTATTTTACAATTTCATAGAATTTTGTACGATTTAATTTTGTTACAACTTTGTTTATATTTTTTATTTTACTGTTTTTTTTATAATAATAAATTTGTAGAATTTGTTATTTTACAACTTTTTAAGAATCTTTTATAATTTTACAGAACTACTTTTTGACCGGCATAACCGGAAAGGAAGCAATACTTTCCCATTTTTTTTTTTTCATTTTTTTTATTTAATATAAAACATTAATTTTATTTTATTTTGTAAAAATATCAGATTAAACGTTTAAAAAAATCAGATGCATATTTATAGAGTATTTATTTACCTATTAATTTTCGATGCCCTTAACAATGTCGTGAAGGGATGAAATTCTTCAGGTCCCATTGCATATACATATATATTAGATTTGTTTTTATTTAAATAATTCTTAATTAATACGAATGGAAGTTAAAACTGAATTAAGTTAAATAAGCAAACTTCGTGACTTACCTATTGTTATCTGACTATTATCATTTTAATTTTATCATCTGTGTGTGTGTGTGTGTGTGTGTGTGTGTGTGTGTGTGTGTGTGTGTGTGTGTGTGTGTGTGTGTGTGTGTGTGTGTGTGTGTGTGTGTGTGTGTGTATGTATGTTTTACCATAAGTTAAATTTATTTTTCACTATTGTATTTTTTTTTTGTCTTCAGTCATTTGACTGGTTTGATGCAGCTCTCCAAGATTCCCTATCTAGTGCTAGTCGTTTCATTTCAGTATACCCTCTACATCCTACATCCCCAACAATTTGTTTTACATACTCCAAACGTGGCCTGCCTACACAATTTTTCCCTTCTACCTGTCCTTCCAATATTAAAGCGACTATTCCAGGATGCCTTAGTATGTGGCCTATAAGTCTCCTTTTAACTATATTTTTCCAAACGCTTCTTTCTTCATCTATTTGTCGCAATACCTCTTCATTTGTCGCTTTATCCACCCGTCTGATTTTTAACGTTCTCCTATAGCACCGCATTTCAAAAGCTTCTAATCTTTTCTTCTCAGATACTCCGATCGTCCAAGTTTCACTTCCATATAAAGCGATACTCCAAACATAAACTTTCAAAAATCTTTTCCTGACACTTAAATTAATTTTTGATGTAAACAAATTATATTTCTTACTGAAGATTCATTTCGCTTGTGCTATTCGGCATTTTATATCGCTCCTGCTTCGTCCATCTTTAGTAATTCTACCTCCCAAATAACAAAATTCTTCTACCTCCAATATCTTTTCTCCTCCTACTTTCACATTCAGCGGCCCATCTTTGTTATTTCTACTAGATTTCATTGCTTTTGTTTTGTTCTTGTTTATTTTCATGCGGTAATTCTTGCGTAGGGCTTCATCTATGCCGTTCATTGTTTCTTCTAAATCCTTTTTACTCTCGGCTAGAATTATTATATCATCAGCAAATCGTAGCGTCTTTATCTTTTCACCTTGTACTGTTACTCCGAATCTAAATTGTTCTTTAACATCATTAACTGCTAGTTCCATGTAAAGATTAAAAAGTAACGGAGATAGGGAACATCCTTGTCGGACTCCCTTTCTTATTACGGCTTCTTTCTTATGTTCTTCAATTGTTCACTATTGTATAGTTTAAATAATAATAAAAAAGTAACAAAACGTGACATGTATATGGTTGATATTATTGCATATGTATATATATATAATTTATCGTGAATAGTAAAAATACAAGTAAAATCAACGAATTAACGGACATTCGAATGTTGCATACTACATCGCAATAACATATAAAATGTAAAATAGAACGCTGGAAACAAAAAATAAAAGTTTAGAAATATCCTATGAAAAAACAAAATTTATAACCGACGATAATAACTGTGTAAAAGAAATAATCTTTGAAAAAGGAGAAAAAATACACAGAATATGCAAATTTAAGTATGTCGGGAATAGAATAACATTAACTGTTCGCAAAAAAGAAGGAATTAAAAGTAGAATTTCTAAAACGGGAACAGTTTGTAGACTGACAGCGGATGTTTACGACAATACATTCTTAAATAACGACACTATAAAACAGTAATTTGCACAGAAGCCTTATATTGCGAGCAACAATTTAAGAAAAGTTTAATATAAAAATTTTTTAAAAGAAGAAAGAGGAATCTTAAGGAAGATTTTTGAAGCCAAAAGAACGGAGAAAGGTTATAAACTAAAATCTAAATAAGAAATTTAACAAAGAAATAAAAGATTTAGAAACAGAAAATAAGTTACGAACTTTTTTGGGCCGTATTTATAAAACGAATGACAACGGACTTACAAAACATTTATTTAACTTTCACAAAAATAGAAAAGAAAAAATTGGGTGGCGCTTTCAAAAACTAAATAAAGATTGGAAATTAAATAAAAACACATAGAGTAGAGTTTCCAAAAACAATTGAGGATTTCAAACTAGATGACAAGAAAAAACCAAACAACAGCTCCAAACTATTTATACAAGCGCTTTCGGAAATAATGAAAAAGTACTAGATATGGAATCGACGGAAAGAAAAAAGGAAATGCCACGAGATCTAAAAATAAGAAGAAATAATGTTGAAATTTAAGTAAATTTAATTCATAGTTTTTTTTTTGTCTATTATATTTTTACTTTATCGGCTGAGTAGAGTTATACTATTCAGCCGTAGATAAAAATTTCGTATGCGAAGTTTTTTACACATCTGATGTTTCATCACCAATCATAAAAACAAAAACCGTAATTTTAACATTGAATAATTCCTGCTAAGGATATATGTATGTCTTTTTTTTGGATTGAGATAAACAAACTGGATGGACCGATTTGGATGATTTATTACAATTATACAAAGTATAAGTCCTTTTAATTGCCTTGCCTTTTAATTTTGGTTACAATCGGCCAAGAGGTGTAGATCTTATAAAATTTTTGGATTTGAGATTCCGTATCTCAAATTTTTAATCAAATAATAAAAAATCTGATGTGGAAAACACATGACTTCCTTGTACACCTATTAAATTTGATATACGCTTTTTTTTAAAATTAAGAGTACATAATATTTTATTTCATTAATAACTTCTGATATTTTTTTCGTATATTATATTTATTTTCGTTTATATAACATGTCCTGAGATTTTTTCGGTTTCTGTATAACGCACTATATGTACCGGGTGATTAAAAAAGGACTTCACCACTTAAAAAAGCGTATAAACATTTATTTGAGATAACTTACGGATTCGGCTGTTTCATTTCGCAGAAAAACACATTAAGTTTACTACCCGACACTCAGTATTGTTCGATACGGCTTCAATTTGTAATGGGACATACATCCCGCCTGAAATCAAACTAATTTCAGACTGCAGCCGGCTAAACGGACATTACCACTGCAGCTACGGCGTTAATTCGAAGTCTTAGCTCAACAAGATCTCGGCAGGAAATGGCAGTACGTAAACCCAATCTTAACGAAACCGCTCGAGAAAAAGATTTCCTGGGTAAAATCTGGGAACCAAAGCGGCATTGCAATCGGACCTTCACACAACCGATCCGCCGACCTGGGAATCGTGTATCAAGAAAACTTTGGACTTCTAGCGGTAATGAGATGGTGCCCCGACTTGCTGGTAATATGGTGTTCAGCTTGTCGTAGTCTAACTGGGGAATTAGAAAATTTTGAAACGCGTCCAGATAAACCGATACCGTTTACGGGGTCGCTTCCTGGAAGAAGAACGGGCGGTTTTCTCTGGAAGAAGAACACAACCTGTCTCGAGGAAGGTTTTGTGCCGAGGATAAATTGTACGCCTACTAGGAAGCTCCCTAGTATGCTTTACGAAAATTACGTTGAACTGCAGTCGCTGATTGCAAATCGTAAAACCAAAACACACAGCGACCATCTTTTGCACCGTTAAATGTATCCGTTTTTAATAATAATGGTGACAGCTCTGGTGGCCAAATTCGGTACTAATAGACTAAGCGAATTAAAACTTTATTTGTTTTACAAGAAAAACAAACCAACATACTTGGCGTTTATAGACCTAGAAAAGGCATTCGATAACGTAGACTGGAATAAAATGTTCAGCATGTTAAAAAAATTAGGGTTCAAATACAGAGATAGACGAACAATTGCTAACATTTACAGGAACAAAACAGCAACAGCAATAATTGAAGAACATAAGAAAGAAGCCGTAATAAGAAAGGGAGTCCGACAAGGATGTTCCCTATCACCGTTACTTTTTAATCTTTACATGGAACTAGCAGTTAATGATGTTAAAGAACAATTTAGATTCGGAGTAACAGTACAAGCTGAAAAGATAAAGATGCTACGATTTGCTGATGATATAGTAATTCTAGCCGAGAATAAAAAGGATTTAGAAGAAACAACGAACGGCATAGATGAAGTCCTACGCAAGAACTATCGCGTGAAAATAAACAAGAAGAAAACAAAAGTAATGAAATGTAGTAGAAATAACAAAGATGGACCGCTGAATGTGAAAATAGGAGGAGAAAAGATTATGGAGGTAGAAGAATTTTGTTATTTGGGAAGTAAAATTACTAAAGATGGACGAAGCAGGAGCGATATAAAATGACGAATAGCACAAGCTAAACGAGCCTTCAGTAAGAAATATAATTTGTTTACATCAAAAATTAATTTAAATGTCAGGAAAAGATTTTTGAAAGTGTATGTTTGGAGTGTCGCTTTATATAGAAGTGAAACTTGGACGATCGGAGTATCTGAGAAGAAAAGGTTAGAAGCTTTTGAAATGCGGTGCTATAGGAGAATGTTAAAAATCAGATGGGTGGATAAAGTGACAGATGAAGAGGTATTGCGGCAAATAGATGAAGAAAGTAGCATTTGGAAAAATATAGTTAAAAGAAGAAACAGACTTATAGGCCACATACTAAGGCATCCTGGAATAGTCGCTTTAATATTGGAAGGACAGGTAGAAGGGAAAAATTGTGTAGGCAGGCCACGTTTGGAGTATGTAAAACAAATTGTTGGGGATGTAGGATGTAGAGGGTATACTGAAATGAAACGACTAGCACTAGATAGGGAACCTTGGAGAGCTGCATCAAACCAGTCAAATGACTGAAGACAAAAAAAAAAAATTTGTTTTACTATGAAATTAAACTTCAACCGAATATGTAAGTTATCTAAATAAAGTTTTACGTGCTTTTAAATTTGTTCTTTTTGTATCGCCCGATAGTTTTTTACTTCCTTGTATGAAGTAAAGGAAATATTGTGATCGTGAAAAAATTCGGTTTTCAGATTACAACGGAAATATCCATTTTCATTATCCCTGAATCCATTTTGACTAGTTTCGGCGTGACGTCTCTACGTATGTATCTCGCATAACTCAAAAACGATTAGCCGTAAGATGTTAAAATGTTTGATTTAGCACTGTTGTAATATCTAGTTGGGCACATCCCCTTTTCATTGCAATCGACTGAACCAAAAGTTTCCAAAAAAATCGAAAATATTTGGATTTTGGACTTTTTCTTAACTGCAGTAATAAGCCCTAATTAAGAGCTTTTCAACGATATATCATAAGCGGTACTTATTTTCACAGAGTTATACCTAAGTGAAATTTTAATTAATGAAATATTTGAATCTTAAAAGGAGAAGGCACATCGGTTCGAATCAGACTTCATCTACTTTTTTTAATTTAAATATACTCTTATTTTTCTTTAGCATCCGGAACCACCGTAAGGTATTACTTCACAGGATGATGTGTATGAATGTAAATGAAATGTAGTCTTGTACGCTCTCAGATCGACCGTTCCTGCGATGTGTCGTTGATTTAAACCCGACCACCAAAGAACTTCGGTATCCACCATATTGATTTATTAATAATTATTAACCTCCGATTGTAATAAACGTTTACGATAAATAATAATTCAATAATAACAATAAAAAAATATATTTATGAAAAAATATCAAAAATTAGTAATAAAATAAAATGTTATGTACTTCTCATTTAAAAAAAAATGTGTATATGTAATTTAATAGGCGTATAAGGTATTCACATCAGATTTTTATTATTTCTTAAGTTATGGAACATTTAACTAATAGTTAAAGAAAATTAAAAAAAAAAAAAAAATTATAATAGTATAAAAAAATTTCATTCATTTCATCATCTGAAGCAAATACGTAATGGTATAGTCCATAAAGTTAAGGAAGAAAAAAGCCGTTTTTTTGTTTACATAAAAAAAATTAAAAGTTCCTATAATAAAAAATGAACAAATTTTTATATCATGTAAATGTTTATTTATTTTTAAAGTTTACAATTAAAAATTACTTTTTTTTCTGTATTAAAAATATGTTTATTAGTAGAGGCAATTTGTCATCAAAATAGGCTGTATTTGAAAATCCTTACCTACCGATTGATCTTTTGTCCATGCGTTAGGGGCGATGAGGGAAGCTTAACTCCAGATTTTTAACATCTCCCCTCCCATAGATTTTTGAAAAACTCGAAATACTCAAAAGGTTTTTGAAATGCGTTTTTCTCTGAATCTATGCATTTTAGAGAAATATTTTTCAAACAAAAAATGTAGAGGACATTCTCCTCTACAATTAATGTCTTTGAAGTTATGCGTATAATTTGAAATTGAAATACTAGGTGGCGCTGAAGTTGTAAAAAACGTTGTAAACGACTAGACCGGTTTCAAACAAGTGTCCGATTCACAACATTTTCACACTTTCACAAGCTCCAAAACGGTAAGTCTTACAAGAAAATTGTTTGAATAAAAGTTGTCTGTTTTTTTAAGATTAACAACTTTTTCCAAAGGCAATACGGACTAAAAACAATTTTTTTCCGGTGAAAAAACCGAAAAAACTCGTTTTTTACAACTTCAGCGCCACCTAGTATATCAATTTCAAATTATACGGCATAACTTTAAAGACATTAATTATAGAGGAGAATGTCCTCTACATTTTTTGTTTGAAAAACTTTTGTCTAAAATGCATAGCTTCGGAGAAAAACACGTTTCAAAAACTTTTTGAGTTTTTTAAAAATCTATGGGAGGGGGATGTTAAAAATCTGGAGTAAGCTTCCCTCATCACCACTAACATATGGAAAAAACATCAATCGGTAAGGATTTTCAAATAAAAATACAAATTGACTGTAATATATCGTAGAAACAATAAAAGGAAGGATATGATTTATACTGTGTAAAATAAATAGTTAAAATAAAGTTTGATGCTGATTCGAATATAATAATATAAAAGAATACAGAAGTACAATTCATTTTAGCAATCGTATCAGTATCGGTGATTATAAAATAAAATTAAAAAAAACTTCTATTTTATAGCATGTCGAATATTTTTGTCTGTATTATCGAATAGTTTATTTATCAATTCCTTAATCTTTTATTGTGAAAGTCGTGCGCTATTACACATCTAATTTAAGCGCTTCGTAATTTGTATATTTATATATATATATATATTTTTTATAATCTTGTTGTTGTAACAAGTAAAAGTTAAAAGTTAAAAATAATTTGTCCGGCTTCGGTATGCATATATACATACTCGTATATATGTTAACTCGAGAGGAATAGCAACTAATGTATGTGCCTTCGGCCATCTGGTAATAATGTTATATGTTATTATTATTAGTAAAATATTTTACACGGTTATGTCATAATTTCTTCCCCGAGGCAAGGACGAAACGAGTCGAATTCTTTTTATTCGCCAAGGTATTCAACCATTATTATTATTATTATTATACAATTTAACAAATGACTATACAAATCTTACATTATTAAGGTATGTTTTGTGTACTGATCGTTAGTCAGATTTCCAGAAAATAATCGTTATTATTTTTATAAAAAAATAAAATAAAATTCCTTAGAATCGATATGTAAATATTATTTGTTTGCATAAAAAATTGGTATTCCTTATTGGGAATGGAATTCGGAACCTTCCACTTGAATTACGAAGATTTAAATTAAAAAATGTCGACAGTAGTATTTTTTTTAAATTAATAATAATATCGTTTAAATTTTAAATATTTACGTTTAAATATAAATAAAATAATTCTAATACACAAAGAGGAGTAAGAAAATTTTGCGATACGACTGTATTTTTTATAATTTTTGTGAAATAATTGCCACCACACATTATACAGTTGCCCATCTTCCGAAACCAGTCTTCGAACCGGTATTCGGGTTCTCTCATCGTCCTAAGCCCTTACGAGGACATTCATTCGTAGTGTTCTTCCGTTAGGGCAGGTCCTGCACGGCTGCTGTTCACCTTGTTGTATGCTTTGCTAACCTCTTCGTTTCAGCGTATTTTCCCTTGTCTATAATCCTAACCGTCATTTGAAATCTCTTCCTTCTTCTTGCTTTCCTTCCGTTCGCCAAGCTTTCTATCGCATCCACTAATAAACACCTTCTCGCACAATATTCTAGCCGGTTATATATCCTATATTCAATCGCATTTTATATTTGTTTTGCTCGGCATTTCTCCCGCCACCACCCCATTCGGTCGCCCTAAAGCATAAGACCGAATATCTGTGCCGCAAACGGCTACTGAGCCTCGAAACAGTTTAGCGACCGGTGTCCTAAATAGGTCCTACTGATTACCTAACAGCGGACTAAGCGCGGTGCCATACACCACCGGCTTACGTGTCCCAATCGCTTATTTGTCATATATATGCTAAAACGGGTAGGCGCACCCCGTCAACTACATTTAAGCATTTAGCATTTACCTGTTTTCTCCGATTCTACTTAATACTTCTTCGTTATTTACACGGTCTTGTCGTCTGATGTTTATCGTACTGTGACACACCCGCATCTGAAAAGCCTCGATTAGTTTTTTTTCTGCGTTTCTCATCGACCACGTTTCAACTCCATATCGCACTCCAAATAAAACATTTCATTAATTTCTTCCGTAACTCTAAGTTTAACTATCCACGCGGTTGTCTTTTCTTCTTATTAAACGTCTGCTTATTTCTTGATATTCTTGTTTTAAATTCTACTGTAAAAATCAGGTCATCGGTTATAAAGCTCCCTAAGTAATGAGATTTCTTCATCTGCTCTAAAACTTCATTTTCTAGCGCGTCATCGTCGCTGGTAAAATCCCTCTCTTTTAGTCTCTTCCTCACCCGGGGGAACAGCGCGAAGTCTTGTAGAACGAAGTCAGGACTCTATTGAGAGTACTGTAACAGTTTTAATCCGGTTCCGGTCAAATATTCGGAAAAAATTTCCTGTAGTTCACTGCACGCATATATAAATAATCCAAAAAATAATTTTTCAAAAAATCAAGCTCTAATTTGAAAGCGGATCACCGGACCTAGCGGTTAATTCGTTGTAAATCGGTATCGCTTTTCGGATGTGCTTTGTTTCTAATTAAAGTTGAACTTCCCAAATTTTTATTTAATTCTAATAGACGTTATTTAAATCAATTTTGTCAGAATTAAATTCTTTATAGAGTTAACTAGAGTAAATTAACAAAAATGTTTCCCCGACCTAAAAGAGTTTATTTTACCCCGCTTTTCTTAAACTTAAGTGAGATAGCGGTCTGGGACCGCTTTTATTCAATCGATCCAATACCATAAGGAATCACTAAATTTACCTCTCGATTTTTACGCGAAGAATTTTAGTACAGTTTAACTTCATATAGAGAGCAGAAAGGTGGGCTAAATATTTCGCGAGCCGAAACTCGCGAACGAACCGTTTCTGACCTACGTTTATATGAACCTTTTTTCGTATTTTTAGCTATAGAATCATCTCCCGAAAGATTTCTGTGCAATTTAGAATAATTCTGTGTATAACTACTCTTTTTAATTTTATAAAAAAATAATTTAAAATGTTTCTTTTTTTAAAACGATTTAACAATTTGTGAGATATATATAGAATATCATTTTTCAATGCTAATAATTTACGAATAAAGTTATTTAGGTGAAATTTTAAATAATTCTTTTCAGTAAACAGTATATCACCCGTAAAAGGATGTGACGCATATAAACGTCATGAAACGTGACTCATTTACTGACTTGTACACCCACTTAAAATTATCTTACATTACATACTTTGGTTTTTCTTATAATAAAACATACATAACATTCATTTATATCCTATTTAACAGTGGGTAGCGTTAAATACGCGTGCATATATATATATATATATATATATATATTAGGCTCCTGCTTGGCAATCGTACCAGATCTGTTGTTACAACTTTTTTTCTCTTTTAAAAAACAATTTTTATTGAATTGAGTTACAATAAATATATATCTAAAGTGACATTATTGTGTTATAATGTAGTAATTTATTTTAGAGAACATTACACTGTTTTCCAGTTATGGCGATGTTTACACGTTACTTATTGTCTTCCATCTTTGTCTTATTGTATAGTTGTTAGGTTTTATTTTATACGATAGAATTTATTATACAATCACTATATAAATATTTGTGTTATACTCATTTTATTTTTATAAAAAAGATGTTTGTCGGATCGATGGACATTTAAAATTTGCAATACTGTACATCTTGTTACCGATCACACAATACCTATCTATTCGACGGTTTAAATAGATATAATCTTTTACTGACATAACTAACTTAGTACCACTTTTAGATGGAAACTTATTGTCTTTTATGAAAGGTTTTTTTTTTATTGATATGCGTTTATAATGACTACACATGTATAAAAGAACATGGTATATATGTAAAAAAAAAAAAAAGATTGTTTATATGTTATAGAAGCATGCAAATCCAAACGTATAAATTATGTAGAATTGACTTAGCAAAGAATATTATCACAATGGTAGTGGTATATTTGAAAAATGTTACTTGTTAATTTCTATTTCCGTTTAATATATATATATATAAGCTGAAATATTTGATGTTTTTGTGGACAAATCGTATTTATTACTTAGAACCGGGAACTTTTCGTAAAAATGAAAAAAAGTTTAAACTTTTTTCGTACATTATTTAATCTACTTCATTTACACACTATAGTGTATGTAATATCTGAAGGTAGGTCAATGGTACGCTGTGGCATCCCCTCCGCTGCTCTTTTCAGCGACTTCTCACACGAGTAGCCAAAGTAGTTATTCCAAAATTCACATCCAATTATGACGTTACTATTATAGGAACGAAATATGTTCTAGTAATTAGTTATTACAAACAAAATTATTATTGTGTTTAAGATGTATATGAAGTAATTTATTTCTTGAAAGATGTGTTTTTTTTCAAATATGTTAAAATAAGGTATTCAATAAATAAACAAAAAAAGTGACGTAATACACAAGTATAAGAAATGAATTGTATATATAGGCTATAACGTTATGATATTCTTTGACCCGGCGTAGTTATTTACGAAAATTATTTCTAAATATCACGTACGCTTTAATAAATAATATTATTCTGAGCTTTATATGCTTACAAAATTACAAAATAAAAAAATTCATAAATAAATAGCGTTAAAGAAACGTGAGTATAAGTAATTTAATTATAATCATTATTAAATTAATCGTAAAATAAATTACGAGTACTAAAAAAATATATTAAGTTTGTACGATAATAAACGTAAAATTAATCTAAGTAATTAAACCGTTAATTCGTACTATATTTTATAAACGAAACAAAAAATTTTGTACATAACTTTTTTTTTTTTTTGTCTTCAGTCATTTGACTGGTTTGATGCAGCTCTCCAAGATTCCCTATCTAGTGCTAGTCGTTTCATTTCAGTATACCCTCTACATCCTACATCCCCAACAATTTGTTTTACATACTCCAAACGTGGCCTGCCTACACAATTTTTCCCTTCTACCTGTCCTTCCAATATTAAAGCGACTATTCCAGGGTGCCTTAGTATGTGGCCTATAAGTCTGTCTCTTCTTTTAACTATATTTTTCCATTAATTTTCTGGTGACCCCTTCCTTAGTAGTCCCCACCCGGAGATCCGAACGGGGGACTATTTTACCTCCGGAATATTTTACCAAGGAAGGCGCCTCCATTATTGCTATGTGAAAATGCGGAGAGCCACATTTTCTTTGAAAAAAAGCAGCTGTAGTTTTCCATTGCTTTCAGCTGCGCAGTACTCAGAGGACTGAGTGATGTTGATACGGCCGTTTAAGTCGTCCTGACTCACGCCCCTAACAACTACTGAAAGAGCTGCTTCCCTCTTTCAGGAATCATTCCTTAGTCTGGCTCTCAACAGATACCTCTCCGATATGGTTGCATCTTCGGTCCAGCTACTCTGTATCCCTGAGCACTCAAGCCCCCTCACCAACGGCAAGGTCTCATGATTCATAGAGGAGGTTGTACATAACAAATAATAAATATAGTTAGCCAAATAAATAAATAACAGATGAAATAAAAAATTAATAATTAAACTACAGGTTTAAATAAATATTAATAGCAAAAATAAATGAATATAATACAATAAACAGTTACGAAAGAATAAAAATAACAATAAATACGCGTCTGTACCGCTTTGTTGAGGTCTTATTTTTATCGCAACCAACCACCGGGTCGGTCTAGTGGTGAACCCGTCATCGCAAATCAAATGATTTCGAAGTCGAGAGTTCTAAGGTTGAGACCCTAGTTAAGGCGATTACTTTTATGCGGATTTGAATACTAGATCGCGGATACCGGTGTTCTTTGGCGGTCGGGTTTCAGTTAATTATACATCTCTGAAACGGTACAAGACTACACTTCATTTACATTCATACATATCATCCTCTAAAGGAATACTTTAAGACGGTTCCGGAGGATAAAGTTAAAAAGAAAGAATTTTTGTCGCGACCAGCTGCACGTATTCTGAATGCCGAGTTACAGGAGCGAATAGAGGAGGTAAATAGAGGTATCTCGTAGGGTGGACCCGCCTTTAGATTTTTACATACAGTACAGCTTTTAATTCACATTTCTACCGCATGTGAAATTAGACTAGTGGCACTGTAAATTGGCGTTGGTCTCAGGAATGTGCCCATTATATCTAGCTGCAGAAGCAATATTAATTTGCCCGTTCAATAAATAAAAATAATTCCTTTTTTTAATTTCATTTCAATTTTTGATACTTTTTCTTATTTAAGGTATATAATTAATGAAAAATATTTTTTTAAATTTAAAATTTATTTATTATTTTTACAAAAATATTAATATGGCTGTTCCTTTAGCACCTCATATTGATTTTTTTTTTAGGTAGATTTCATAAGAAAGCTACCTGTGGTAATGGGTACCACAATTCGACTTCCGGAAAATTTAGACAAAAAAAATCTTCGGAAAATCTTCGTTTTCACTACCCGCAGGCCCCACAACCACCGTCAGTTCAACCACTCATATATATATATATATATATATATATATTTCACTTTCTTGTGGACACGATAACTGCCGTAATTTTGCGTCAATCAGTTTCAAATCGATAAATAAAAAATAACGACTCAAAATGTTGGTCGAGTTTGTTAATGGACAAAATAGGACCATGGAGATAGAAACGGGGAAGTTTTTTCGACAAAAAAATCGCTATAACTTTCTTATTAAGTAAAATATCGAATTCGTTTAAAGTTGTTACTGTTGTTTGGATAAGGACCTAAAACTTATCTAAGTAAAGTTTTTTGATATCACCAGCCATTGGCCCACCGGGTGAAAAAATTGGATTGCGAAGACAAAAAAATCATAGTATCGAAACGATTTAAAGTGGTCGTTTAGTCCTCTAAATTTTTTCTGTAACAATTTTTGATATGACCAACCTATACGGCAAGAGATGACCAAAATGTTGCTCGAATTGTAAGAAGATGGGGCTTGTCGTATGCTAAACATGCGTTTAGCATACCGTATCGAGTAAATTTGAAGTTTTTCTTAACTTTAAGGTGAATATCTTTTTGTCCCCTACTTAGCACCGGTGAAATCTACCTCCGCCTTTTGGCGTGCCGAAAGGGATTTTTATTTATACGATCTGGATTATTTGTTTTATAAAAACATTTCAAACTAAATGAAAGTTAAAGTCCATAAAATTTAGATAAGACTTTACGGAACGGAACGGAACGCAAGGATGTCGGAGGGTGCATACGGACTCACGTCCTTTGCTGCTGGGTGATTCTAATAGACTGGCGGTTATTAATAGTAGCTGACGTCGATTCATTTTGTGAAGTTTGGTACGCGTTCCGATCCGATGGAGGATTTATCGGGAGGGGCCCGACGGAACGATGTGCTAATAAGCTTATCTTCCGTGACGCGCTCCATTTCAACCTAAAGTGGGCTGAAATCCTTTATTTAAGGGGTCGTCCTCTCCTAAGGAAGGAACGTCGGAGGCGATTTTTAGGCCTACACTTTATCATTTAATTTAATTCGATCCAATTTGGTTTAGAATTAAAGGAAATGTGTTTGGATGGATCGCTCTGAGACGTTGCGTCCCAGAGCTATCTCGGTCAGTAGGAGAGTGGATTCGGGGTGATTGTGACGGATTAAGACTTTACATAAAAACTTATTTTTAATATTTCAAAGGAGGATTCCACGTAAAATTTTGGATGGAAATTTGTTTTTTTTGATTGATTTATACGATGCGGATGAATTTTTTGTAAAAAATTTCGTAAGAATAAAAAAAAAAATTTTAATACTTTTTTTTAAATTTTAATTCTGATTAACGATTTCCTTTCGGTTAATAAATATAATTTCACACCTAATGGAACACCAAGTATTTCAGATATTTTATATTGCATAAGG
The DNA here is from genome assembly GCF_047948215.1 of Lycorma delicatula. Taxonomy (NCBI): domain Eukaryota; kingdom Metazoa; phylum Arthropoda; class Insecta; order Hemiptera; family Fulgoridae; genus Lycorma; species Lycorma delicatula. Next base: position 8,202,636 of record NC_134467.1, read on the forward strand.
AAGCAGTGGTTGCAATTATTAGTTGAAACCGCTTGTCTTACCATCACCAATATTTACGCGTAAATATCAATAGAATATATATATATATATATCTGTTTATACAGAGTAGCAAGCTTATTATGATTATGACATCACCTTGCAGCAAAAGATACAACAAGAGGTCATTCCTGCGTAGCCTTTACTATAGAACTACGGTAACATTCTTTTTTCTTTTTTACGATGACCAATCTGACCTTTATCTTTACTGTGATCCCTCCACACGCGCACGCGCGCACACACACACACACACCAATTACGATGAGATTTTATTGTATACAAGTACAAAAGAATAGAACACCATGTCGGTGTGTATTACCTAATAATTCTAGTATATTTCCACTTTTTAAATCTTCTGTGACAAACTTAACCTTTCTGTATTATTGATATAAAAATTCAAGTAACGTTTAAAAAAAAAATCTTACTAAAGCTTCCATCTTTATTTACAACATCAAAGAGTTTAAGATTACAATCTATATATATATTATTATTATTATTATAATGTTTTTACGGCCAACATGGGACCACTTAAGTCAATTTTAGTTAGATCTTATCTGAGAAAAGCGTGTTATTTTACTCTTCCGATCTGCCCAGTATTTCTTCATCCGTTCAGATCTTGCTTTCTTTTCTTCATCTGCAAACACCCTCTTCGTTGTATTTTGTCGTTCGTCTGTCTTTTGTTTAAATCTAATGTTTTTGTCTTTTAGCTTTGTAATTTTTCCGGTTTTATTCTGTAGGTCGGTCAGGGAAATTCCCAATTCTTTCATATCTTCTCTAATTTCTTCGATCCATCCTATTTCCAAAGCTTTTGGAACCGGACCTTTTCAACGATATTTCTTGACGGTCTTGTTTCCGGTGTCCTTATGAGATGACTAAGGAAAGAGATTCTTTTTTTCCGCGTAGTATCAGTAACAGGCTCTATTTCTCGATACACCACCTCGTCGGTACAATTCACCATCGGCCATCTTTTTGGTGTTTTTTATCGATACACGTTCTGACAATTCTCCTCTCTATTTTCAGAATTTTATCGATTCGGTTTTTCCGAGTGATTTTGAAAAAGGTCTCGCTTCCCTAGGTGACTTCTGGCTGAAGCGTTTTATAACGTTTAAATTTTGTTTTAGTCGAAAGGCATTTTTTTTTATATATTGACCGAGTTAATTTTTGGGATTTAATCGTTTTATTTGTCCTGTTTTGCCATGTCACTTTTTCATTTAAATTATAAGTTATTATTTCCCCTAGATATTTAAATCGTTTTACTATTTTAATTTTCTGATCGTTTACCGTAATGCGCTCTATTACCAGAGGATCTACGGCCATCAGTTCAGTTTTTTCGAAAGAGATGTGAAGCCCTATCTTTTGTGCCAGGTTTTGAAGGCTCATGATTTGTGTTTTGGCCTCTTTAATATTATTCGCTAAAAGAGTGAGGTCATCTGCAAATCCCAGGCGATTTAGTGCGATGGAGTTTTCCTTAGTACCCGTTTTTATATTTTTGGGACTTATTTCATACCATTTTCTCATGACAAATTCGAGGGCGCAGTTAAAAAGGAGTGGTGAGAGGCCGTCTCCTTGCCCCAGCCTCAATATATATATATATTTTTTTGTAGGGTATATATATACACTACAAAAAATTATCCCAACAATTTCCTTCGCAAGATGACTAGTTGAAAAATTGAAAATTAAAATTAAAATTCTGATGTACACACCACATGACTTCCTTGTACGCCTATTAAATAACATATACCCATTTTTTTTATTTAAAATGAAAAGTATATAAAATTTTATTTTATTAATAACTTTTTGATATTTTTTTATTTATTGTTATTATTGAATTATTATTTATCGTAATTTTTTTTTACAATCAGAAGTTAATAAATAAATATATTTAAATTAAAAAACAGAAACTCGGATTCGAACTGTGCCTTCCCCTTACAAGATCCAAATATTTCATTAAGTAAACTTTAATTTGGTTATAACTCTGGAACCGATGAAAATAAGTACCACTTATGATATACCTTTGAAAATCTCTGGATGAGGGCTTATTACTGCGATTAATAAAAAGTACAAAATCCAAATATTTTAAATTGTGGGCTTTTTTGGAGACTTTTGGTCCAGTCGATTGTAATGAAATGGGGAGGTGCATAATTAGATGTTATAACAGTCCGAAATTCAAAATATCAACATCCTATGGATAATCGTTTTTGAGTTATGCGAGATACATACGTACGTAAAGACGTCACATCGAAACTAGTCAAAATGGATTCAGGGATGGTGAAAATGGATATTTTTGGTGAAATCTAAAAACCAATATTTTTCGCGACCACAATACTTCCTTTACATCTCACAAGGAAGTAAAAATTTCTGAAAACAATTGTGTGTTTTCATTGTCAGGCCGAGAACTTTCCGAACGATATATATATATATATATATATATATATATATATATATATATATATATGTACTTCCTTTTATTTTTATTTTATTACTAATAACACATATACGGAGAGTCCCACAAATAAACAGAGATACCTTCAGGACACGTTCTGCTGGTGAAAATTATAAAAAAAGTTTATTATAAACGTAAGTGTGTAAACGCTTTGTTTTGAAGATACGGCTAGCGAAAGATTTCGCCCGGATTTCAGCTGTTCTAATAAAACGAAGCCCTACTGTAATATTTGGGACCCAAATTAACGGGTAAAGTTGGTGGTTTCTTACATAATTTGAGCTGGTAAATAGGATAAAACGGGTCCCAGAACTTTAATTTCAGTAGTTTTTAAAATATTCGACGTAAAATATAAAATTAGGTGTCGAAAAAAATAGTTTTTTTTTTAGGTTTGAGTACAGTAGTTTTATTAAATGGCTAATAAATTCGGAAGATTTAGTAACAAAACTTGTAAAGAATAATTTTGAGAAAATTATTCTAAAAACAGCCGATAATAATTAAATATAAACTTTTAAAAATATGTTGTTTATTGAAGCAAAACGGATGAAAAATAGACAGAAAATTGTATTATTCTTTCTGTACTTAATTTTTTTTTTTTTTTGTCTTCAGTCATTTGACTGGTTTGATGCAGCTCTCCAAGATTCCCTATCTAGTGCTAGTCGTTTCATTTCAGTATACCCTCTACATCCTACATCCCTAACAATTTGTTTTACATACTCCAAGCGTGGCCTGCCTACACAATTTTTCCCTTCTACCTGTCCTTCCAATATTAAAGCGACTATTCCAGGATGCCTTAGTATGTGGCCTATAAGTCTGTCTCTTCTTTTAACTATATTTTTCCAAATGCTTCTTTCTTCATCTATTTGCCGCAATACCTCTTCATTTGTCACTTTATCCACCCGTCTGATTTTTAACATTCTCCTATAGCACCGCATTTCAAAAGCTTCTAATCTTTTCTTCTCAGATACTCCGATTGTCCAAGTTTCACTTCCATATAAAGCGACACTCCAAACATACACTTTCAAAAATCTTTTCCTGACATTTAAATTCATTTTTGATGTAAACAAATTATATTTCTTACTGAAGGCTCGTTTAGCTTGTGCTATTCGGCATTTTATATCGCTCCTGCTTCGTCCATCTTTAGTAATTTTACTTCCCAAATAACAAAATTCTTCTACCTCCATAATCTTTTCTCCTCCTATTTTCACATTCAGTGGTCCATCTTTGTTATTTCTACTACATTTCATTACTTTTGTTTTGTTCTTGTTTATTTTCATGCAATAGTTCTTGCGTAGGACTTCATCTATGCCGTTCATTGTTTCTTCTAAATCCTTTTTACTCTCGGCTAGAATTACTATATCATCAGCAAATCGTAGCATCTTTATCTTTTCACCTTGTACTGTTACTCCGAATCTAAATTGTTCTTTAACATCATTAACTGCTAGTTCCATGTAAAGATTAAAAAGTAACGGAGATAGGGAACATCCTTGTCGGACTCCCTTTCTTATTAGGGCTTCTTTCTTATGTTCTTCAATTGTTATTGTTGCTGTTTGGTTCCTGTACATGTTAGCAATTGTTCTTCTATCTCTGTATTTGAACCCTAATTTTTTTAAAATGGTGAACATTTTATTCCAATCTACGTTATCGAAAGCCTTTTCTAGGTCTATAAACGCCAAGTATGTTGGTTTGTTTTTCTTTAATCTTTCTTCTACTATTAATCTGAGGCCTAAAATTGCTTCCCTTGTCCCTATACTTTTCCTGAAACCAAATTGGTCTTCTCCTAACACTTCTTCCACTCTCCTCTCAATTCTTCTGTATAAAATTCTAGTTAAGATTTTTGATGCATGACTAGTTAAACTAATTGTTCTATATTCTTCACATTTTTCTGCCCCTGCTTTCTTTGGTATCATAACTATAACACTTTTTTTGAAGTCTGACGGAAATTCCCCTTTTTCATAAATATTACACACCAGTTTGTATAATCTATCAATCGCTTCCTCACCTGCACTGCGCAGTAATTCTACAGGTATTCCGTCTATTCCAGGAGCCTTTCTGCCATTTAAATCTTTTAATGCTCTCTTAAATTCAGATCTCAGTATTGTTTCTCCCATTTCATCCTCCTCAACTTCCTCTTCTTCCTCTATAACACCATTTTCTAATTCATTTCCACCGTATAACTCTGCAATATATTCCACCCATCTATCGACTTTACCTTTCGTATTATATATTGGTGTACCATCTTTGTTTAACACATTATTAGATTTTAATTTATGTACCCCAAAATTTTCCTTAACTTTCCTGTATGCTCCGTCTATTTTACCAATGTTCATTTTTCTTTCCACTTTTCTTTAATCCACTCTTCTTTCGCCAGTTTGCACTTCCTATTTATAGCATTTCTTAATTGCCGATAGTTCCTTTTACTTTCTTCATCATTAGCATTCTTATATTTTCTACGTTCATCCATCAGCTGCAATATATCGTCTGAAACCCAAGGTTTTCTACCAGTTCTCTTTATTCCGCCTAAGTTTGCTTCTGCTGATTTAAGAATTTCCTTTTTAACATTCTCCCATTCTTCTTCTACATTTTCTACCTTATCTTTTTTACTCAGACCTCTTGCGATGTCCTCCTCGAAAATCTTCTTTACCTCCTCTTCCTCTAGCTTCTCTAAATTCCACCGATTCATCTGACAACTTTTCTTCAGGTTTTTAAACCCCAATCTACATTTCATTATCACCAAATTATGGTCGCTATCAATGTCTGCTCCAGGGTAAGTTTTGCAGTCAACGAGTTGATTTTTAAATCTTTGCTTAACCATGATATAATCTATCTGATACCTTGCAGTATCGCCTGGCTTTTTCCAAGTGTATATTCTTCTATTATGATTTTTAAATTGGGTGTTGGCAATTACTAAATTATACTTCGTGCAAAACTCTATAAGTCGGTCCCCTCTTTCATTCCTTTTGCCCAGCCCGTATTCACCCACTATATTTCCTTCCTTGCCTTTTCCAATGCTTGCATTCCAATCTCCAACTATTATTAAATTTTCATCTCCTTTTACGTGTTTAATTGCTTCATCAATCTCTTCGTATAAACACTCTACCTCAGCATCATCATGGGCGCTTGTAGGCATATAAACGTTAACAATCGTTGTCGGTTTAGGTTTTGATTTTATCCTTATTACAATGATTCTATCGCTATGCGTTTTGAAATACTCCACTCTCCTCCCTATCTTCTTGTTCATCACGAAACCTACTCCTGCCTGCCCATTATTTGACGCTGAGTTAATTACTCTAAAATCACCTGACCAAAAGTCGCCTTCCTCTTCCCACCGAACCTCACTAATTCCTACTATATCCACATTCACCCTATCCATTTCCCTTTTTAAATTTTCTAGCCTACCAACCTTTTTTAAGCTTCTAACATTCCACGCTCCGACTCGTAGAATGTTATTTTTTAATTTTCTGGTGACCCCTTCCTTAGTAGTCCCCACCCGGAGATCCGAACGGGGGACTATTTTACCTCCGGAATATTTTACCAAGGAAGGCGCCTCCATTATTGATATGTGAAAATGCAGAGAGCCACATTTTCTTGGAAAAAAGCAGCTGTAGTTTTCCATTGCTTTCAGCTGCGCAGTACTCAGAGGACTGAGTGATGTTGATACGGCCGTTTAAGTCATTGTGACTCACGCCCCTAACAACTACTGAAAGAGCTGCTGCCCTCTTTCAGGAATCATTCCTTAGTCTGGCTCTCAACAGATACCTCTCCGATATGGTTGCACCTTCGGTCCAGCTACTCTGTATCCCTGAGCACTCAAGCCCCCTCACCAACGGCAAGGTCTCATGATTCATAGAGGAGGCCTCTATGTTAATATTAAATTAATATTCTCTAAATCCTCTAAATTAATTAATAATTAATTATAAATTAATTAATAATTAATATCCTCTAAATTAATATTAATATTAATACTTAATATTTATCGTGTAGTAGATTGGATTTGTTAAACATATCAGATTGTTATAGCACATCTACAAGTTATTCAAAAGGCGTATAATGTAACGCGACTTTTTATAAACTACTTTTCAAGTTTCTTCTGATAATCGGTTTTATTTATTATTATATCACGACCGTATAGCATCGTTTTAAAATAATTTAACGCTGTAAAATTCTCATAATTCATCCGATTCAACACCTACCGACGACATAATTAGGAAAAAGACAAAACCGCAACACTTATTACGATTTCCCTATCGAATATACATAATGTATTTTTCAAAGCGACAAAAAGAATTTCATTAATTTATTAATATATTGCATCTGTCTCGGTCTTTATTATGTCAGCGACACGTGTAAAATACTTGACGTACAAAAGGTACCGGTCAGATTTACTTTTCTGAACGCAAGTTCCCGAGTTTCTTTGATAAACAGATTAAAATTATCAACCTGTAACGGAATAGGATCGATATTCTGATGGAGAATAGTACATTTGACTTGGAAAATAATGTATCGCTTCTCTTTTTCTAGTAAGCCTGGCATAACCCCCCCCCCCCCCCCCGGGTCGGTCAAGTGGTGAACTCGTCATCGCAAATCAGCTGATTTCGAAGTCGAGAGTTCTAAGGTTCAAATCCTAGTAAAGACACTTATTTTACACGGATTTGAATACTATACTATCGTACATCGATACCGGTGTTCTTTGGCGATCGGATTTCAATTAACTATACGTCTCAGGAACGGTCGACCTGAGACTGTACAACACGACATTTCATTTACATTCATACATATCGTCCTCATTCGTTCTCGGAAGTAATACCTGACTCTGGTGGTTCCAGAGGCTAAACAAAAAAAAGAAAAAAGCAGATCCCAAAGTAAGTACTGTTATCGTGAAAAATTTCGGTTTTCAGATTTCAACAGAAATATCCATTTTGACCACCCATTTTGATTAGTTTCGGCACGACATCTGCACGTACATATGTACTTATCTCGCAAAACTCAAAAACGATTAGCCGCAGGATGTTGAAATTTTTGATTTAGGACTGTTGAAACAAAAGCGTCAAAAAAAGCCAATAATCCAAAAAAAATGGATTCCGGATCCCTTTTCAACCGCAGCAACAAGCCCTCATCGAGAGCTTTTCAACTATAAATGTAGTTATTATCATTTTCAGCGGTACCTATTTTCATCGGTTCCAGAGCTATAGCCAAATAAAATTTTAATTAACGATATACTTGGATATTACAAGAGGAAGGCACATCGGTTCGAATCAGACTTCATCTGGTTTTTTAACTTTTTTTTTAAATTTAAATATATCGATTTATTAATAATTATTAATCCCTAATTGTAAAAAAATGTTTACGATAAATAATAATTCAAAAATAATAAAAAAAGAATATAAAAAATTATTAGTAAAATAAATAATGTAATAAATAATAAAATAACATAATGGAGTAAGGCATACAGTAATAACTATTCGGCCATTGCATATGGAAAAATGAAATTTTTATAAATGCTACAATTCATAACAATCTATTTTTTTATATGAGGCCACCATACTCAAACCCCCGTGGTTGGGACACTAAAAAGTTTAAATGGAAAGGGTAAGATTACAGGTCATTTTTAAAAAACATAGTAAAACATTTCAAAATACAAAAGATACTGATAAATCGTATTTTATCTTTTATAAAACAGACAGACTGAAAATATTTGCAGGCGCTTACAAATAATCTATATTTAACTTATTTTGAATTTTCAGAACCGTTAAAATCAAACATAAGGTAATGAGGCTTTTGACACTTTTAATCGTATAAAGAATACAATTAAAAGATGGTAATCGTAAAAGCACGGAGGAAAACATTGATACCTGGATAAGTTTCTAATTAAAATCATTCTCTCAAATTTTAATTAAAATATTGGTAAAAGAATTGTTCAGATCACGTCAGTGGTTGTTGAGTTAGGATAATCTGCACACGCGCGTGCCCACACACACATGTATATATATATATATATGGTTTGTTACCGATTTAACAAAGTTATTAGGAAGAAATATGGCCGGTTTATGTACATTAGCAAAGATATGAAGCAACTATAAAAAAAAAAAACTGTAACCGGAAGAGAGAAATAAAAGCAATGTATCTATCTCTTTTTATAGTAGACAAAACAATGACTGCTGTCCAGTGTAATATTAAAAAAAGTCAAGGTTAAAAGTTTCTATCTAATGTTGTATGACACACGAGTGCGTGTAGAAAGAGAGAGAATGGTAGTGAGTGCGCAGCTGTGCAATATAAAGTAATTATTATGAACAACTAACAAATCTGTCGTATTTTATTCTTTTGGTTTTTTGTCTATGCGATCTCAATACATACACACATATAGGCAAAGCAAATAAGATGTTTAGACTGAAGTTAAAGGAAAGAACTATCATAATTTTAATATTACATTTTCTATACGAAATGTACTTAATAAACTGTACTTAATAAACATTAAAAAAAAATCAAAACGTTACATTTTTTCCTAGAATTAAATTCTTTAAACGTATTGTTTTTAAATCTTCACCGTTTATTATAATCGTTATTAAAGCTAGTGTGCTACATACCTAAAAAAAAATTGTTTTTTTGACACCAAATTATTTTGTGTTTTACCTTCATTTAAAAAGGAATATTTATAATTGGTAACTCGTACTTGGAAAGGGTTAGCAAACTATTTTGCACGATTCTTTTTTTTTACCTGCGGGTTCACCGTTAGGTATTGCTTCAGAGGATGAAATGAATGATTTGTAGCGTGCGTGAAAATGCTATGCCTGGCCGGGATTCGAACCCGGGACCTTCGGATGAAAGGCCGAGACGCTACCGCTCTTGCCACGGAAGCCGGCACGATTCTTAGCTTTACCAAATATCACGAGGAGATGACGGTACTTCGTTTCTCATTATTTATTTTTTTTGTGTTGTTTTTTAATTATATTTTCTGGTCGAGTAACCGGAGACAGTACGGTTATTCGCGTCGCATACACAGTAATAGTGGCAGCGGCTGTGTTGGTTGAGTCGCTGGGCCGTACACCGTCGCACCTTTAAAGCTACGGCTGTCATCTTGAAACGGTGAAATATATCGTAACGGCAGTAGTCCTTTGTTCTTTACAGATATAAAAAATATGTTCGTACAAAATTTTTGTCTAATCGTTCGTAGTAGTTTTTGAGTGAAAGAGTAACAGACTCTCACAAACCAATAGATTTATAGGCTATTCACAAAGAAGGAGCAGATTTTAAATATTTGTTTCTAATGAACGACTTAAAAAACATCTGCATCTGAAACCGTATAAATAGCAGTTCCTTCAGGCTTGGAATCTGACGATCGTAAAAAAAAAATTAATATATTTCCCTGCAACTTTTAAAAATTTAAAAGATGACACTTTTTCTGAAAGGTTAATTTTTTTCCGATTAATCAATCAACATTTCATATCTCTGGTAAATTGAATCGGCACAACGTCAAAATTTGGGGGACCGAAAATCCCGGCGTAGTCATGGAACATATGAGACTCTCCAAAGCCGAATGTGTTTTGCGCTATTACTGTCAGCAAAGTTTACTGCCCTTTCTTTTTACTTCCTTGTACGTAAAGGAACTATTGTGATCGCGAAAAAATTTCGGTTTTCAGATTTCAACGGAAATATCCATTTTGACCATCCCTGAATCCATTTTGACTAGTTTCGGCGTGACGTCTTTATCTCGTATACTCAAAAACGATTAGCCGTAGGATGTTTAAATTTTGGATTTAGGACTGTTGTAACATCTAGTTGTGCACCTCCCCTTTTTATTACAATCGAGTGAATCAAAAGTGTCCAAAAGAGCTTAAAATCCGACATATTTAGATTTTGTACTTTTTCTCAACTGCAGTAATAAGCCCTCATCGAGAGATTTTCAACGATATGTCATACGTGGTAGTTATTTTCATCGGTTCCAGAGTTATAGCCAAATAAAATTTTATTAATTACATTAAATATTTGGATCTCACAAGGGGAAGGCACATCGATTCGAATCCGATTTCATCTGCTTTTTTGTAACTTTTTTAAAATTTAAATATATTGATTTATTAACAATTATTATCCTGTGATTGTAAAAAAAAATTACGATAAATAATCATTTTATAATCACAATAAAAAACAAAAAACTATGAAAAAATATCAGAAGTTAATAATGAAATATAATTTTATGTACTTTACATTTAAAAAAAAAATGTGTATATGTAATTTAATAGCGTTCAAGGAAGTCATGTGGTGTCCACATCAGATTTTTTATGGAGAGAACTGTGACTGGAATTACATAACTGGACCGGTTCCAAAACCGGTTGTTTTCACAAATTTAACAAGATCGTCGTTTATCGTCATGCAAGACGGCACTCCACCTTACTTACTACCGCGATACGCCAGTATCTGAACGACACGATTCCAGGACGATGGATCGGAAAAGGTGGGCGACGTGATCTTGTTCATCAAGTGGCCTCCAAGGTCACTAGATCTTATCGCTTACAATTTTTATCTGTGAAGGTACATAAAAGACGGCGTGTATGTACCATTTACGGCTGCTACTCTTTAAGATCTGCGAAATCGAATCGTTATAGTAGTTGAATTCAATAACCAGGGACCGGTTGATTCGTGTGCGGCAAGAAATGGTATACAGATTCTACGTTTGGCGCGTAAATAACGGTGCTCATGTTGAATGCATAAAATAAAACTTTGAACTTTCCTCTGTTTAGTGATGTATCATACGTGTCTCTATCTATTGTCGTTCATTAGAACTACATATTTAAAATCTGATACTTCTTTTTGAATAATTGTGTGTGTGTGTGTGTGTGTGTGTGTGTGTGTGTGTGTGTGTGTGTGTGTGTGTTTGATATATATATATATGCTGTTATGGCATCATTAACAAAATAAAACCTCTGTTGTCATTAAGAATCGTAGAATAACAGAAACTGGTGAATGAATATAAAATTATTATGTTAGATTTCATTTGATAAATTAAAAGGCAAAATAATATATCAAACGGGAATTTTAAAAAGAAACCAAAAATTTATGTAAAAGTTTAGTTTATCTACTAAAATAATAATAATAACTGGGTAAACCTAATTAAACAGTAAAAATATAAATTATTTTGCAATATAATTTACTTAATCGGTAAAACATTGTGCACTATATTGCACCTGAAAAATAATTATAAATGCTGTATGACCATGAAAATTACAATTAAATTTAAATTTTATTTAACAAACAAGTAAATAAATTTACTTGTTTGTTCTATATTAAATAATTTAATTATTTAAATAAGTAATTTAATGCGACTGTATAAATGTAGTGCGGCTTCTAAGGCCATTAGCCGTAATATAAGTTTATTTTACTGATGATATCTTTCTAGTCTATTTTAATTCCCGCATTCACGAATGCATTTGTAAATACCATATGCATAAACGCGCACCCGCACGCGCGCGAACTCAAGAAATACGTTTTACAAAGTTTAAAAATATTTTTCTAAATATCACTACGTTACATGCAAATGACCTTTTATGTATTTAGCCTAATTAAATCTTTTAATAAATATTTATATTAGACTAATATTACATTTAAAAAAGCCTACAAAGAATTGCAAAACTTTCTCTGCGCTGTTTTTTTTATGTTCAACACGATTTTAAAATGGGATAATACAATAAATTTAAGTTGTTATGCAAAATTTAATTTTATTAAAAATTGTAAATATTTTCTCTCTTAAAAACCTCTCCTGTAAAATTTAGAGATTCTCTGAATCGATTTTATTACTTGAACAATGTTCTCCCACGAAAATACTCTTTTATTAGCAGCGGCGGCTCGTAGCTAAGATTAGGGGGGGTGCTGCTCCAAAACGTTTTTTTCTGGGCCTTTTCAAAGCCACGGTTAAAGTTTTCTGTAAAATAAAAGAATCAAATAGAATAGCTGGAAGCAGAATAATAATCTAATTCTACACTTTATCATATTCAAGAATACCGTACACGGTTTTTAAGAACATTACGCTTAAAAACCTAATTCGGTTTAACCGAACAAATACTAAAATGTCGATACAGGTAATATTTTTTAGTATTATTAGATAATAATTTAATAAAATGTCCGCTTAAAAACATTATAGTCCAGCGTTGCTTAATTTAAATTTCTGTGTACACAGAAATAAATACGTAATAAGCTTTTACTAATTACCTTCTCTTTCGCCCTTCCTGGGTGTTTTTGAAGAGCCCTTGCTTTCCGCCATCTTCTGATCGCCACTGGAGAAACAACTAAACCCCTTTCGTATTCCTCCCACCGACTAAACTAGAAATGGGAACGAACAAAGGAGTACACACGCGGAGTAAAAAATACCTACCTTCCACCAACACGCCAGGGTCGGCATTGCGGAACCGACAGTGCTCCCTCTCTCTCTCTCTCACCCTCGCAGTCTCGGGTGCAGCTTCCTATATGCGCACGCGCACAACAACCAAACACCACGTAGCTGGAACTGTGAAGCGCACAGTTCCGTACAAAGATTTTTGTATTTTTTTCATAAAAATGGCTGCTGACATTGAGCTTAAGGATTATTTATATATTGTACAAGTATAAAAAAATAATTTAAAAAAAAATGGCTCATTATATTAAATGTTATCGACAATATCGAGTGAAAATACGGGATGTTGCAGTTCCGTATTGGCTATACGCGAACCGCCATTGTTTACTAGCGTATTAAATCCTAATGGAGTCTTTAACAAGATTTGGTGTGAATGAATGGAATTTGGCAAAAAAATTCCATTCGTGGAATTTTAAGTTCCATTCTTCAACGGAATTGAAGTTAAGTTCAAAAAAAGAAAACTTATACTAAGATGTAAATTTTTATTTTAAAACACAAAATGACGGACGTAGGGGGAAATTAAGCGAGATTGGGCATTGTCCACGCACATTTTTGTTTATTTTGATTTCCTGAATAAGTCGACACCTTCCTTGACACCTTTTTTTCTTTTTTTATTGAGCTTCCGAAACCACCGTAAGGTATTATTTCAGAGAATGATATGTATGAATGTAAATGAAGTGTAGTCGTGTACAGTCAAAGGTCGACCGTTCTTGAGGTGTGTGGTTAATTGAAACCCAACGACCAAAGAACACCGGTATTCACGATCTAGTATGTTCTTGTAGAACAAGAAGATTATAACGTAGTTTGCTTTTCATAAATTTGCCAAACGTTAATTAGAAATATTATTTGTAATTTTTGTGTGTTTTTTAATAATATTATTCTTAATTAATTTTGTTTTATTTTTTTTTATTTACAGAGTCGAGTAGTTACGAGACCAGTTTCAATATATGTGCACGAATTAAAAAATATAGTTTAAAAAAAACTACTCCAACATCTAGCCTTCTTCGCAGTGAAATTATTAAATTAAAGGTGGACATCTTACAGAGTCATGACTTGGACATGGTTAGGTTATGACGCTGGCGAAGATTCAGGGGGGCCGACGTTGTATTCCTACCCTAACAGAACGCCCGTCTCTGGAGATTTGCCTGCGATCACTGTTTATTTAATATTTATTACAATATTTTTAGCGTTCCTAATTATTTTTCCTGGAGTCAGAAAAGAGGTAAGTTCATATTATTCAAATTATATTTTTTTTGGTTAAAAATTAATTTGTAAAACGAAGAAAATTTATCTTCCACTCAAGCCCTTTCGGTTGAGTTATTTTGCAGCGCGTTTGAAAAGTAATTGTATACCTATATAAACACGATTATATGTTGACGAAAGTATTCCGTACCTTGTTAATTATGATTTCTGCTAGGTTTGGTAATCGTGTGTCGTGTTCAGTTTGCTCTTTCGCGAGCCAGTCAGGTCGGTGACCTTGAGACATGGCTGGCTCTTTTTTGTTCGTTGTGTGTTCGTCGCCTTTGAACGATTGAGATCGTATCTTTCCGTGCGCGTTTAGAACGCTGTTAACTTTAGAACTTCGAATATTTATCGTTGTATACGTCTTTCGTTAACATAGCGAGAACACACAATAAAAAAACCAGTATTCTGTTCTATTTCCTGATACGCCAGTTCCTAATAGAAATAGTGCGATAGCGTTAATCGAGTAATTTAGGGATCGATAAAGGATTACGAATGAAGAGATACTCGATGGAGAAAAACTGCAAAACATACGACTCAATTCCAAAAAATCAACGGTTTCGGACCGGAAGTAAAACATCGATGCTCCGAGTGCACACAAGACGGCTCGTAAGAAGCTTAGCCTCATTCCATATAAAGTGAAAACGGTTCAAAAGTTATCGTCACAGATAATGGAAAGCGAACTCAGCACTGTGAATAGTTTTAACAATCTCTAGCGGACAATTCTGAGGATATTTGGACTATTTTTTCCATAACGATGAGGTACAGTTCTACTTATCAGCGTTGGAACGCGCACAGAATTCACGTTTATGATCTTCAGAAAACGAATACGAAATTCTTCTAGATGAACAGAGAATTGGATGTGGATTTCAATATAAAAGAGAACAAATAGCTCGCCGGGCAGGTCTAGCGGTGAACTCGCCATCGGAAATCAGCTGATTTCGAAGTCGAGAGATGTAAGGTTCAAATCCTAGTAAATATTACCTTTATATTGATTTGAATATTAGATCGTGGTTACCGGTGTTCTTTGATGGCCGGGTTTCAATTAACCACATATCTGAGGAACGTAATTCTCAGTTTCAACAAGACGGCTCTACCGCTTGCACAACTAGGCAGTCCATGAAGTTACTGCAACAGGTTTTCGGAGGTTAAATCATTTCTAAGAAGTTGTCGCTACCTCGTTTCCCGAATTTGTGCCCGACAGATCTTTACTTTTTGTGATACGCACAAAGTAATGTTTATCGAGAAAACTTCCACAGCCTCCGTGAATTAATTTCGAACTGCTACTCATGGTTTCACCAAGAAATTCTTCATGATCAACTTGTCAGAGTCTTCGGCATCAAGAAAAAAAGCGTTTTGCTATACTAGTGTATTTACAAGTGTGAAGTTACTTTTTGGGTGCACTGTACTTTAAAAAAACAACAACTGTAGGTCGTTTCTCATGCACAGTTTACACACACAACTTAATGTACCTAACTATTTTTCATTTTGTTTAAATATAATTTGTTTTCTTTTATTTAATTCAATGATCTAACTAAAGCGCGATCGCATACCGTATTTAATTCGCGCGGGTGTGGCGGTACTAGCGGCGACGGTCGGCACTAACTAACGTAATTTAACAACTTACATAAAACAAATTTCGCTTGTACGGTCGTCAGACCGGTCTAGCCGCCAGGCTTAACGCACTAGGTACCGAGTCGACCGGGCGATCGAGTTCAACACCCGACCAGACCGAGTTACTTTTTAATACTTTAAATATTATTCATTTATTTAATTCTACCGCTCACCTTTGACGTCATAACATAGCAGATGTTAAGAGGACCCACCGGGTTGGTCTAGTGGATAATGCGTCTTCCCAAATCAGCTGATTTGGAAGTCGAGAGTTACAGCGTTCAAGTCCTAGTAAAGCCAGTTATTTTTACACGGATTTGAATACTAGATCGTGGATACCGGTGTTCTTTGGTGGTTGGGTTTCAATTAACCACACATCTCAGGAATTGTCGAACTGAGAATGTACAAAACTACACTTCATTTACACTCATACATATCATCTTCATTCATCCTCTGACGAATTATCTAAACGGTAGTTACCGGAGGCTAAACAGGAAAAAGAAAGAAAAAAAAAAGAAAGATGTTAAGAGGACTCTTTGGGGTGGGGTGTGATTTTGTAAATACTGTTTTTTTTTTAATCTTTAACAAATGCGTCTAAGAAAAAACAATCTTAATTAGGCAAAATCTTGAGATACTGAGGGTTACTTTACATTCTCACTTCCTTGACCTTTTATATTGAACATTTAATTACATTAGTGCCCCGTATATATTAAGTAAGCTGACCGAATTTGGTTAAAATCGGTCCAGTAGTTCTGGAGATATAAGGTGATTTAGAGGCCGACACCGAACATACACGTACATATGAACATCCTGAAGATTTCTATCCGGTTTTTTGGATTCCTTAGGTGTCAAAACGTCAAGATACGGTGAAAACCACATATGCTCAAATCGAATCGATTACAATATTTTCCCTTCTAGAGCTGTAGCTCTGCTATAGCGCTATCTAGACGGGAAAGTTATATTATCAAAGTTTTTTAATTTTTTCCCAATAGTAGGTGCATCCTTAAGAGGCAAATATCCTGAAAAATTCTGCAAAGGAGACAGTAAATTCGCGGTTGATAATATTTACATAATTAGTACAGGTAATTTGTCATCAAAATAAGGATTTTGATGACAAATTGTATTTGCAATTGTATTTGAAAATCCTTACCTACCGATTGATGTTTTTTCCATATGTTAGAGGTGATGATGGAAGCATAACTCCAGATTTTTAACATCCTCCTCCCATAGATTTTTGAAAAACTCAAAAAGTGTTTGAAATGCGTTTTTCTCTGAATCTATGCATTTTAGAGAAAAGTTTTTCAAACAAAAAATGTAGAGGACATTCTCCTCTATAATTAATGTCTTGAAGTTATGCCGTAAAATTTGAAATTGAAATAGTAGGTGGCGCTGAAGTTGTAAAAACGAGTTTTTTCGGTTTTTTCATCGAAAAAAATTGTTTTTCGTATGTATTCCATTTGGAAAAATTGTTAATCTCAAAAAAACAGACAACTTTTATTTAAACAATTTTCTTGTACGACTTAGCATTCCACAGTTATAGCGGTACAATGGCAACGCAGCGGTCCTATTGTTACTGTAGCCGGGGAGATCGGCATTGTTCAGCGACTAGACCGGTTTCGAACACGTCCCCGATTCACAACATTTTCACAAGCTACAGCTCCAAAACGGTAAGTCATACAAGAAAATTGTTTAAATAAAAGTCGTCTGTTTTTTTGAGATTAATAACTTTTCCAAATGCATTACAGACGAAAAACAATTTTTTCCGGTGAAAAAACCGAAAAAACTCATTTTTTACAACTTCAGCGCCACCTAGTATTTCAATTTCAAATTATACGTCATAACTTCAAAAACATTAATTGTAGAGGAGAATATCCTCTACATTTTTTGTTTGAAAAACTTTTCTCTAAAATGCATAGATTCAGAGAAAAACGCATTTAAAAACTTTTTGAATTTTTTCAAAAATCTAGGGAGGGGGATGTTAAAAATCTTGAGTTAAGCTTCCCTTATTACCCCTAACATATGGAAAAAACATCAATCGGTAAGGATTTTGAAATAAAAATATAAATTGACTGTACTATAATGCTCTTCTACATCCAGTAATAATAAATATGTGCTTTCTCAAGACAAGAGGAATCTATTGATTCGAATTTTTTATAGACTTCGGGATTACACTAACGGACCTATTTGAAAAAAAACTGTAGATCCGGTTAAAATTACCCTAACAATTTACGTTATGAAATCGGAAAAGACGTTCCTTATTTCACGAGAATAAATATTTACGATGTAAACAAGCCTATTATGTTTTAAATTAATTGATGTAAATTTTTAAATACATATGTAAACTGCAGGTGAACTAGAGGCTATTCTTTTGGTAGAAACAGCGATTAAAAGGTAATAGTGATTTTTAACTGTTCCATTACAGATTTGAATGTCTCTGGCCTATACGATCGTGCTGTATAAGTTTGTAAACGGAAAATAAAATGAGAGGAATTTATTTGTCAAATGTTTTTAACGCCGAACTTGTAACTAGCGTATTTCCTTAAGTAACACTCTGCAACATAAGATTAAACAGTATGATCTCTATTATGGGATTGATGTTAATATGAAAGTTTTTAATAAAGTGAAATGCTGTGATTTTGCTACGCGTTGCGATTTGACAGAGTATATACTCTATATCAAATGAGACCTGACGGTCGCACCGATTATCAGATTACGTTGTTTTATTAATGAATTTTTTAATATAAAAAATATTTTCCCACCTACGTATTTTAATTTGTTTGTAATTCGTTTATTTATTTACTAATGAAAAGATTTACTATCTACGGTAACAGAATAACTTCTTCAATCGGAGCAAGTTATACTTTATCGACCATAGACACCCCATCGTTTGATAAAAATACACATCTAAAATGTAAGCCTTAACTTCAAGATATACAGAATGTATCACGAAGTTCTCCCGGGATTTTTATAACCTATTCTTCTCAAGAAAATAATGGAAAAATTTCATATAAATAAATGTCATAAAATGGTTGTTTGCGAGTTTGTTTTTTTTTTGTTTTTTTTTTGTCTTCAGTCATTTGACGGGTTTGATGCAGCTCTCCAAGATTCCCTATCTAGTGCTAGTCGTTTCATTTCAGTATACCCTCTACATCCTACATCCCTAACAATTTGTTTTACATATTCCAAACGTGGCCTGCCTACACAATTTTTCCCTTCTACCTGTCTTTCCAATATTAAAGCGACTATTTCAGGATGCCTTAATATGTGGCCTATAAGTCTGTCTCTTCTTTTAACTATATTTTTCCAAACGCTTCTTTCTTCATCTATTTGCCGCAATACCTCTTCATTTGTCGCTTTATCCACCCGTCTGATTTTTAACATTCTCCTATAGCACCGCATTTCAAAAGCTTCTAATCTTTTCTTCTCAGATACTCCGATCGTCCGAGTTTCACTTCCATATAAAGCGACGCTCCAAACATACACTTTCAAAAATCTTTTCCTGACATTTAAATTAATTTTTGATGTAAACAAATTATATTTCTGACTGAAGGCTCGTTTCGCTTTTGCTATTCGACATTTTATATCGCTCCTGCTTCGTCCATCTTTAGTAATTCTACTTCCCAAATAACAAAATTCTTCTACCTCCGTAATCTTTTCTCCTCCTATTTTCACATTCAGCGGTCCATCTTTGTTATTTCTACTACATTTCATTACTTTTGTTTTCTTCTTGTTTATTTTCACGCGATAGTTCTTGCGTAGGACTTTATCTATGCCGTTCGTTGTTTCTTCTAAATCCTTTTTACTCTCGGCTAGAATTACTATATCATCGGCAAATCGTAGCATCTTTATCTTTTCACCTTGTACTGTTACTCCGAATCTAAATTGTTGTTTAACATCATTAACCGCTAGATCCATGTAAAGATTAAAAAGTAATGGAGATAGGGAACATCCTTGTCGGACTCCCTTTCTTATTACGGCTTCTTTCTTATGTTCTTCAATTATTACTGTTGCTGTTTGGTTCCTTTACATGTTAGCAATTGTTCCTCTGTGTTAATGTTTGCGAGTTAAGGCTAGTGAAAGATTTCGCTCGGATTTCAGCTACCCCGGTGAAATGAGATCGTACTGAAATTTTTACGACGTTAATTACGAGGTAAAATAAGTAACTTCTTATGGTTTTTAACCTGAAAAATCGAATAAAATAGGTCCTATTAACGTCTCCCGAATAGCGTTTGAGAAATCCGGGGTGTAAACCAATAAATTGGGATAGAGAATCCTGTTTTTTTAACGTTTGACGTACAATAACTTTGTTAAATGGGTAAAAAACGCGTAAAATTTATAAACAAAATCTCTAGAGAATTTAATCCTGTACAAAATTGTTTAATATAACTCGGATAAAACAAAGAAAGGTTAGAAAGATTCGAATTTTTCTAACAAAAGTTTTGGCAGGAGGTTAAGTAAACAATGTCCGCTGCGATGTTTCTTATGAACGCTACCGGGCACGGAGAGTGTAGTTAAATGAACCTAGCGGGAGAGAGCAGCACTGTCAACCCGCTTGCCTAGAAGATTTTTTTTTTTGGTATCTTTTTGTATGTAAATTTAACTGTTAAATATGACTGAGAATAATGATTTAGGTATTTCAATATTCCGGGTGTCTTTAAGAAAAACTTTATTTTTCCTTTGTATAATTTAAATATGATTTTATGTTATTAACAAAACGGTTATGTTTAAATAAAAATTTAACGACTATAATAAATTAAATTATAAAAATTATTTTCTAGCTTGTATTTAAATATACAAAAGAAGTCTATTTATAAATATGCACAAATAATAATAAAAAATAAAAATAATTACATTCAGGAGTTTATTAGTAGATCCGGCATGTACAAGCACACGAACGCGCGCGTGCGCGCACTCAGCTCTTCATGCATTCGATTTTTAATGGGGAAAACCCATTCGTATTTTAAACACATAAACGTTAACTGTCATTAACACTTGCCATTCTTGTCACACGGCATATAATAATAACAACAAGGTCATCTCTTATTATATTATCTACAGAAAAATTTACTTAATTCTAACTTTGACAATTTGTTTCCCCCCTCCCACAGTTATAGGTCTATTATTGCTACAGCATGATAGATTTTTTTTTTTCAAATTTTCTTAAGTAAAGTTTTCTCTAAATCTAACAGCTCTCCCGATAAAGGCCAAAACAAGAACGTAGAAAATTTTCAAAATGTATGTTGTTTAAGGTTACATAATAATTTATAATTATAATTTAGGATTTATAATTTGGAAAAGTGTAGATGTTATCTGATAAAATGTTATGTATAAAATACAAAAAAAGAATTATTAAACCGAAGGGAAATAGAGCAAAAAAAATTTATATATCAACTGTAAGGGATGGGGCTGATTTTTGCAGAAAAAAATCGGGTGAGTTATGTCGGGACACACGGACGTTGGTTTAATGTAAAACGTTATATAACTTGGATGAAGTTCCTCCCAGCTATAGACCGACCAAGAGTTAAATGGGAGAGTTAAACTTACATCGTATTTTTTTTTAACAAAACTGAAAGTCTCCGATGGAAAATTTTGGTTCCTTCATTTGACCAACTCTACGGATAATTGCTGATCTGTATATCAGCGAGTCACTTTTGGGGTATCTAACTGAAATAAAAACGAGACATCGGCAGCTTGATAAAATTAATTTTAACACAAAACAGACACTAAACGGTACATGATATTTATTTCGACTAATATTCGACGACAGTTTTGTTCAACATCGGTCTGTGATATGAGAAGTAAGAGACATAAGACGTAATAAGCAGCGGTAGATGTACACGTGCCGTCGGCGTCGTTCACCGAGCGCGCCGTGCCAGCTTTGCGACGCTACCGAAACAGTCTCGCTCGCTCGGCACCGGACATCCGGGTACTCGTGCGCGGCCCATAACCTCCCCTTTCCAACGATATGCGTAATTTATATTTCCGGCTGGCTTTTGCGCGGGCTAAGGCTGACATATCGATTATTTATACTTTTTACACGTTTACTTTAATTTTTTAGAAATAAATATCGACCAAAATACACTTATTATTTAAATCGATCTATTTCGACAAACTCTAAACACGACTACACGAATCACCGCGCTATCACGTCTAAGTCGTGAGCTATACTGCCTGGAAAAGTTGAGAGCGCCAGTTTTGGCCGATCTGCACTGTGTCTCCTACCCACCGACCCGTTCGCCCGTGACGCAAACTCAAAGTCCTTTCGGCGAGCTGACCGTGTAAGTTGTAAAATGACACCGCATGAGATTAATAGTTAGGCAGTTATTAAGGCAGGACGATATACACCTTTTCGATACGCTACAAATTTCTCTTCTGGTACCCATTTGTTTCGGCGCGGTTTTAAAGATGTTTCACGTCAAAAAATGTTTAATTATTTATATACGCATTATAGATAAAAATTTTGCAAAGTAATGTTTTTTTTTTTAAATGTCTGTAGAAAATCGAGATTGATTTTTCGGTATATGTCCCATCCCCTGGACGTATTAAAAAAAATATATATATTTTCAGTGGCTCATGTATAGAAATATTTGAGCCAACTTTGAAGAAAATCGGTTTCGTCAATCTTGAGATATAAGGTCAAAGGAGTGCGACACATATCCACACATACATTTGCTTTTTTTTTGGTCTAGCTGTACCAGTTCTCCCTAAAACGGATTGATTTGCAAAAATCCCGATTACTCGTTTTTGGCACGATCACCATATTTACCCGTCATACATAGCTATATTCGTCAGAAATAAAAAGTTTTTAAATTTCCGGAAGATGTATGTACTGATGTTGACCTATATTCCTTAAACATCTATGGACCGACTTAATATAAATTCTTCGAAAATGGCCCAAAGAATATCTATATACGGGACATTATTAGCATTAATTTTCGGATAAAATCAAAAAAGAAGAGGGTTATTTTCACCATTTTAACTGCAGAGTGATTCAGAAAATGTATATATACTTTGAATTTTCATAGAGAATTTATTTTCCTGGCTACAAGGTTAAATTTCTAGGAAAAGTAATGCTACAGTCCAAAATGTTGCTGGAATTGTAAGAAGAGTGGGGCTTGTCGTATGCCAAACATGTGAAACTTTTTTTCAGATCTAACCATTGTCGTATTGAGTAAATTTGAAGTTTTTTTTTAAATTTAAGGTGGAAATATTTTTTATCCCCTACTTAGCACCGGTGAATTCTACCTCCGCCTTCCGGCGTGCCGAAAGAGATTTCTTTATTTTGTATTTCTTTCAGAATTTCATCCGATAAGAAATTTTAAACAGTAATGTTGGAATTAATGGCCCAAACACTAATAAAATCAGCCTTTTCAATAATAAATAATAATAATCAGCCTTTTCACAATAACAAATTATTACAAAAATTATATAACTTTTGTTTCAGCAAGATGGGGCGAATTTTAACCGAAACACTTTTAGATCATTGGATAAGTCATAGTGGAGCTGTAGAATGGTCTGCCACGTCTCCAGATTTGTCTGCCTAGATTATTATTTTTGGGGTTACGTAAAACAAATCGTATACAAAACAAAATTGTTAACATTAACCGCTTGAAAGGGCGTATAATTTACGAATAACACCAAACATGATAGAACAAGTTATAAACGGATATTACTTAAGGTTTGCGCGATGCCAAACTGTAGCAAACTGAAGCATTTTGGACATTTTTGTAGAACGGTATGCTTTCAAAATTTATTGTATTAAGTAATTTAGAACTAAATTTTAAAATTAACTATTGCGATAATTAAATTAATTCTAAAGCAAAAGGATATCACAGGATTTTTTAAGGATATCGCAGCTGCAAACGGAATCTGTCGTGCGTTTCCCACACACGAAGAAAACGGTAGACGACAGTGAATTTAACTTGTCATCGTTCGATGAAACATCTTCAAATACTTAAAGAATACTCTGAAAAGAAATTTCAACGATTTACTGTCATCGAGCCGATGTTCTCTTTTGGATATCGATCGTTTTCCTTGCCGAATAAATATAATATAAGAAATGGTTAGCAACATTGTAGAGATTGTTCAAGTAAGATCTAAAGAAATGGTGCTAGAAATTATATGGATCTTCAGAATGACATTATGCTAAATTTCAGATGAGATCTTCTGGAATTTATTGGACAGAAAAAGGTGTTCATTCTTTAAAACAGTTGCGTACTAGATAAATCATTTTTCGATTCCGCATATCTTTGCAAATCATCGTTTTCGATCGTGAATATTATAAAATCAAAATATAGATCCCGCCTCGTTGATAAACATCTTGATGATAATTTACGAACAGGAATTATTCTGTCCTAATATGAAACACTTTCCGGTGAAATGCAGTGTCTACGTCGCAGTGCCTTTCAGAATATCTTTTATAATTTTTTTACTTCCTCGTACGAAATTAAGAAAGTATTGTGATAGCGAAAAATTTCGGTTTTCAGATTTCAACGAAAATATCCATTTTGACCATCCCTGAATCCATTTTGACTAGTTTCGGCGTGACGTCTGTACGTACGTATGTATCTCGTATAATTCAAAAACGATTATACGGTAGGATGTTGAAATTTTGGATTTAGGACTGTTGTAACATCTAATTGTGCACCTTCCCTTTTCATTACAATCGACTGCACCAAAAGTCTCCAAAAAAGCCTAAGAAAAGACTTTTTCTTAACTGCAATAGTAAGCCCTCGTTGAAAGATTTTCAACGATATATTATATGTGGTACTTATTTTCATCGATTTCAGAGTTATAGCCAAATAAAATTTTAATTAATGAAATATTTGGATCTTAGGGGAAGGCACATCGATACAAATCAGACTTCATCTCCTTTTTTTTAACTTTTTTTTTTAATTTAAATATATTGATTTATTAATAATTATTAATCTCCGATTGTAAAAAAAATTACAATAAATAGTAATTAAATAATAACAATAAAAAAAAAAAATATTCAGAAGTTATTAATGAAATAAAATTTTGTATACTTTTCATTTAAAAAAAATTGTATATGTAATTTAATAGGCGTTCAAGGAAATCATGTGGTGTCCACATCAGATTTTTTTTTATATATAATATAAAGTTATATTTTAATAATACATACACAAAAAGTATTTATTTATATCTACAATTTTAATTATTAAAATACATAAAAATTACTGTTTAAACTCTTATGTTAAATTAATACGTACAAAGTTTACATTATATAATAAAATTTCTAAAAATATCAATATTAAAGTCGGTAAGATTTTTTATATTGGATTTCTTTGACCGATGCCTCATAATTAGGACAGTATGATATTCCTGTTCGTAAACAATAATTAAGGTACTTATCAGTGAAAAAGTAGCTGGTCCCCGACGTCCTCCCTATTGTATAATGCACTCTAGGGTACAAAAATATGGGAACCCCTGTCCTAGGTATATAATTTAAAAATAAGGCTACAAATTTCGTTTTACCTTGTATAATAACTACTATTAATTATTAAATATGAAACCAAAATTAATAAAAAGTAATTTCATTATATCGTTACAAAGGTAAATTTTTATACAATAATTTTTTCTATTTTATTTTTTTTTTGCAGAGGTTGGCAACATTTACGACTGTTACGCTTAGTTTATTCGTTGGATCTGTTATAATGGGTAAGCATCCAATGTTTTTTTTTTTTTGTAATTACTTATTAAAATAATCCATAATATTTTAATTATTTCTACATTTTGTTAATATTTTTTTTTTTTCTTTTACGTATAAATAAGATTTACGATTATTCACGGTTAGACATAAGATTTAAATTTATTATCGTAAAATAATTTAATTTGCAATATATCTAACCGATAACCATCGTTCACGGTTGTTCTGTTGGTTGTTTGTGGACTTTCCCGAAACGCGTCTCCGGGAAAGTCGTACAACTGTGAGTTGTTTCTGATGGACGGCTTACATACACAACTTAATTAAAAATATTTATCGTTTTATTTAAATACTGTATTTTTTCGTATATTTAATTCAGTGTTCTAACTAAAGCGCGCGCATACCGTATTTAATTTGCGCGAGTGTGGCGGTACTAGCGGCTGCGATCAGTACTAACTATAAACTAATGTAACTCCACGACTTACGTAGAATAAATTTCGCTTGTACGGTCGACAGACCGGTGTAGCCGCAAGGCTTATCGCATCAGGTACCGAGCGATCGAGTTCGAGACTCGGCCAAACCGAGTTAATTTTTTACACTTGAAATATTATTCGTTTATTTAATTCTACCGTTCGCCTGTGACGTCACAATATAGCAGTAGTTTACAATATTTTTCAGGGTGACGGTTCAGTTCTGCCCAATATATTTTTGCAAAATATTGTTATTTTTTAAACGGTTAATAATTAGCAGAAATTTCAAGATACTAAGGGTGACCTCGCTCTACAGTCTCACACCGTTGACCTTTTAAGTTGAAAATTTAACGGCATCAGTGCTCCATGTATAGAATTAATCTGATCGAGCTTGGTCAAAATCGGTCCAGTAGTTCTTGAGATGTAAGGTGATTTAGAGGTTGACATCAAACACACATACGAACATTAACATCTGGAAAATTTCCATCCGGTTTTTTTGGGTTTCTTATGTGTCAAAACGTGAAGATACGGTGAATACCGCATATGTCAAATTGGACCGATTGCAATACTTTCCGTTCTAAAGCTTATCTCTGCTATAGCACTATTTAGACGGGAAAGTAATAAATATTAGTGGTCAAAATAAAAAAATGCGTTAACACATAGATGTGCAGTAGTTTGGAAATGTCTGAAGTAGCGTTGGCGCTGCTAATGTTGGGTAGTATTGGTGGAAGTGACGGTGTGGAGTACGACAAGACACGTCACTTTGTTGGAAGCAAGCCTATCTATCGCTTTGTTGTACTCGTAATTTTTCAATGCTCATTTTAAGTTTATTTATTTTAAAAATTATATTTCTTACTCTCATCACCGACAAGATTTTTAATATATTTATATATATATGTGTGTGTGTGTGTGTGTGAGTGTGTGTATAATGTCATTACTTCGCAAAGCATCAGTCAAGATGTTATCGCAAATTAGGACGATAACATCCTAATGTTATCGTGGAAATTTCTCAATTTGTCATTGAGAGATTCAGCTCGCATAGTTGTTCAGTCAGACGTTCGACTGACTGAACTGTATCGTAGTAAAGCTATATATCATTCAAATATACTAAATTTTTTTTTTGTCATCAGTCATTTGACTGGTTTGATGCAGCTCTCCAAGATTCCCTATCTAGTGCTAGTCGTTTCATTTCAGTATATCCTCTACATCCTACATCCCTAACAATTTGTTTTACGTATTCCAAACGTGGCCTGCCTACACAATTTTTTCCTTCCACCTGTCCTTCCAATATTAAAGCGAGCATTCCAGGATGCCTTAGTATGTGGCCTATAAGTCTGTCTCTTCTTTTAACTATATTTTTCCAAACGCTTCTTTCTTCATCTATTTGCCGCAATACCTCTTCATTTGTCGCTTTATCCACCCGTCTGATTTTTAACATTCTCCTATAGCACCGCATTTCAAAAGCTTCTAATCTTTTCTTCTCGGCTACTCCGATTGTCCAAGTTTCACTTCCATATAAAATAAACTGAAAGAAGATAATAATTAGTGCACTTCCAAAAAATTTTGTAAATTAATAAAAGAAAAAGTTAATATTGATAACTTTCAAAGCTGTAAGATAAGAAATATTAAAAACAAGATTTATATAAATATGTCGACGAAAGAATTTTAACATTTCATTATATATACAGAGTATATCACAAACTTCTCCCTGGACATTCATAACCTATTCTACTCGTGAAAATGATGGAAAACCTTCATATAAACATTTCTAAAATTCTTCGTTTGGGAGTTATCGTTAGTGAAAGATTTTATTCAGATATCAGCTACTCTGGTGAAATGAGTACGAACTCATTTCACCAGAGTACGTTTCAGTAGGAACTGAAATTTTTAGGATGTTAATTAATGGACAAAATAAGTGACTTTTTATGGTTTTCGTCCTGAAAAATCGAATAAATAGGTCCCAGAACTGTATCTGCAGTACTTTTTGAGAAATCTGGGGTAATATCAATAAATTGGAGTAAAAACACCTGCTTTTTTTTGTTTCACGTTTAATAAATTTGTTAAACGGGTAATAAACACGTAAAATCTTAAACAAAAACTTGTAGGATATTTAATTCTTTATAAAGTGATTTAAAATAAGTTGAATAAAACGAAGAAAAATTAGACTTTTATTTAGAAACAGTACGCTAGACCAAAGTGTATTATATAATAAAAGTTCAAAAATGAGCCCACCATTTTCAACACATTTCTTGGCACGCTTCTGTACCGACTGCTTTTGTTACTCTTTTTGGTTCTTGAGAGCTGTTCCCGCTAAGCCGCATCCATCATAATGCGAACAATTGTTCACGAGAATGTATTTTTGTTTTTTATACAATATTCTTTATCCATCTCTAGACGCAAAAATCTTGTGTCGAATTACCCGTATATACGAAGTGTTTCTAAAACGGTGAACTTTTTCAGATTCTACTCGTAAAATTAACAAAAAATATCCTTAGGAAAATGGCGATTTTTCTTTCGTTCTCCTCCTGTCCGCCATTTTGTTATTTTTATATCTTAAGTTCGGATAGACGAATCGCATTCATATTTGGTAATAAAGTTTTAAAATTAGCAAAAAATCAAGATTTATATACTTTTACAAATTGCAAAATGGAGGCCATGTTTATTTTTCAATCCGTTATATCTCCATAAATATTAGTTTTATCAAAATTTATGTTTTTCTAAAATATTAAGCCTTTTATTTTGAACAAAATGACATTTTATTTTTGAAAATCGGTTAACAAATAGCCGAGTTATAGCAGAAAATTGATGTTGTAATTTTCTGTCTGTTTTCACGTCCTTCACTTTACTTTCAGTTCGATTAAATATTAAGTGTTTTTATTTATTGATAATTCTAGTATTGTAAACTAGTGTCAAACTAAGTAATAATTTTCTCACAATAATAAACCTAATAATTATGACACAAAATTACATCAATTTCCTCCCGTAACTCGACTATTTGTTAACAGATTTTCAAAAATAAATCGATCCTTCATTTTTCTGTAATCCTTAATGTAATCGATTACATTTGATAGGAAAAGTGTTAAGCAGTTTATCGTTAACAAAATGACATCGTAACAGAAATTTATGCCATAATTCTCTGCCGCATTTCATTTTCTCCTTTATTAAAGCTATAATTTAGCTTATTATGCTATTAATTTATTTACAGTTAATTATTTTGATTTAATGTTAATATTTTTAACGCTATTTTTTTAGTTAATTAGTTTCAAACTATGTAATAATTTTTTTTTTTAAATAAAAGTAATAATAATTAATTAATTACGTGAAATAATCGTAAAATTTTATTTTCAAAACAACAATTAAGATTATTTTAAGGTAATTAACTTTTATGTGTAAAATAGCAGAAATTATTACGATCGTTTTAAAAGTCGATCAAAGGATACGATAAATTGACCACCATTAGAAATTACGTAAGTCTACTTTTCTACGAAGAGACAGTCTTACTCGCTGAAAAATTTCACACTATTCCTTATTTGATTAAATCTATTGTGGAATCACGATTTAGATCTTAAATACCGAGGACTGGAGTAGAATAAAACATTTTTTAAATCATTTTCTGTCGTAATTTGGTTATATTGACGAATCGCATTTGAAACGATAACACTACTTTTCCATTATTCTATTTTATAATCATCCTGAAAGGAAATAAAAATGTCTTCTTACTTCCTTATACGAAATAAAGGAAGTATTTTTATAGCGAAAGATTTCAGATTTCAACGTAAATATCCACTTTGAGCATACACGAATCCATTTTGCCTAGTTTCGGCGTGACGTCTGTACGTACGTATGTATATCGCATAACTCAAAAACGATTAGCCGTAGGATGTTAATATTTTGGATTTAGGACTATTGCAACATCTAGTTGTGTATCTCTTTTGATTGCAATCGACTGAACCAAAAGTGTCCAAAAAAGCCCAAAATCCAAAACAATTTGGATTTTGGACTTTTTCTTAACCGCAATAATAAGACCTCATTGAGACCTTTTCAACGACATATCGTAAATGGTACTTATTTTCATTGATTCCAGAGTTATAACCAATAAAATTTGAATTAATGAAAAATTTAGATCACACAAGGGAGGCACATTGGTTTAAATCAAAGTGATCTCCTTTTTTTTCTTTGAATTTATTTTTTCAACTTTTTTTTTAATTTAAATAAATTGATTTATTAAAAATTATTAACACGTGATTATAATTTTTTTTTTGTAGTAACTAATAATTCAATAATAACAATAAAAAAAATATGTATGAAAAAAAACCGGAGGTTTTTAGTGAAATAAAATTTTATATACTTTAAAAATGTATATATGTAATTTAATAGGCATTATTGCGCGCGCGCGCGCGCGTGTGTGTGTACTCGTGTATACGAGGTGTGAAATACGGTGAATAATTTTTTATTAAAAAAAGTAATAAGGTTACATAGAATTCGATTTAATCTCCTTCAAAGTACTGTCCTTGGCTAGCAATGCACTTATCCCAACGTTGACTCCATGACTGGAGGCATTTCTGGAAGGCGTCTTTCGGAAGGGCTTTCAGCTGCTCGGTCGTGGCCCTCTCAATGTCAGCAACGGTGTCAAAACGTTTTCCTTTAAGCACAGTTTTAATTTTTGGGAAGAGCCAAAAGTCGCACGGTGCTAAATCCGGTGAGTATGGCGGATGTGGACAGACAGGAACACTTTTTTCGGCCAAAAACTCGCGAATGAGAAGCGAGGTGTGACACGGCGCGTTGTCGTGGTGAAGAAGGAAGCCATCGGTCCATTTTTCTGGTCGCTTTCTTCGTATGTCGTTTCGCAAAATGCTTTGAACGGATCCGTACGAGATGTTAAGGTCTACCGATAGCTCTCGAATAGTCATTTGCCTGTTTGAACGAACCATTGTTTCCACTTTTTGCACGTTTTCAGCTGTTTTTGAGGTTACTGGACGTCCCGCACGCTGCTCGTCTTCAACAGACTCATTTCCGTTTTTAAATCGGTCATACCACTTGTATTCAAAGTTACCGCATTATCGCCGTACATCGATTCTAACATTTCGTGAGCTTCTTTGGCACTCTTTTGCGACTTAAAACAAAACTTAATGTTAATGCGTCGTTCAAAATCCATGTTGCGCGACAGACACGATAAACACAATCTCACTCTAGCGGCTCTGGCAGCTGACCGGCAAGCTCGAACGTGTTACAACTTGTCCCTGCCTGTCTCAGCAGATCACGCTATTGGACAAATTACAGCATATGGATGTAGCGTCGGTAGTTGCCGCTATAAAAATTCATTCACCGTATTTTTTTATCACACCTCGTATACGATATATATTTATATATTTTTTTTTTAACTTCTGAGACCACCGTTAGGTATTATTTAAGAAAATAAAATGAATGACAATTCTTGTAGCGAGTGAAAATGCCATGCCTGACTGGGATTCGAACCCGGAACCTCCGGATGAAAGGCCGAGACGCTACCACTCGCGCCACGGAGGCCGACCACATATATGTATTATATATAATAGATTTGGTGAAACATCTGATCATTTAATACTAATTGAAAATTATAATTTAGGATGGACGGCATAGATGAAGTCCTACGCAAGAACTATCGCATGAAAATAAACAAGAAGAAAACAGAAGTAATGAAATGTAGTAGAAATAACAAAGATGGACCGCTGAATGTGAAAATAGGAGGAGAAAAGATTACGGAGGTAGAAGAATTTTGTTATTTGGGAAGTAGAATTACTAAAGATGGACGAAGCAGGACCGATATAAAATGCCGAATAGCACAAGCTTAACGAGCCTTCAGTAAGAAATATAATTTGTTTACATCAAAAATTAATTTAAACGTCAGGAAAATATTTTTGAAAGTGTATGTTTGGAGCGTCGCTTTATATGGAAGTGAAACTTGGACGATCGGAGTATCTGAGAAGAAAAGATTAGAAGCTTTTGAAATGCGGTGCTATAGGAGAACGTTAAAAATCAGACGGGTGGATAAAACGACAAATGAAGAGGTATTGCGGCAAATAGATGAAGAAAGAAGCATTTGGAAAAATATAGTTAAAAAAAGAGACAGACTTATAGGCCACATACTAAGGCATCCTGGAATAATCGCTTTAATATTGGAAGGACAGGTAGAAGGAAAAAATTGTGTAGGCAGGCCACGTTTGGAATATGTAAAACAAATTGTTAGGGATGTAGGATGTAGAGGGTATACTGAAATGAAACGACTAGCACTAGATAGGGAATCTTGGAGAGCTGCATCAAACCAGTCAAAAGACAAAAGACAAAAAAAAAATTTAGGTTCGTATTATTTTTGGATTTTCTAGTTTAATTTTATTTAATTATTCAACAATGGATTTTCTGTTTAATTTTATCCACGTTAGTTAACTACAAAGTGACCTGAAAAATAGACCCTCACAAAAACAACATATACAGTTAGGCATATATGCCCGATCTTTAATAAATTGCAAAAAATTCTTATCTTTTAGTTCATTACTCCTCTGATATTGTCGGACAATACTCTTCCTTAAGTCGAAGTTGATCATCATTTCGTTTATTTGTTATTTTGTTGCCGATGATTTAATCGCTCTTTGGTTTGACATAATTCTTCTTCATTTGGATTTTAATTTGTGTACACGTTCTCTAATTTCAGCAGTCGTGTAACTGTTCGCTTTATTAAATAATTGGAGGATCGTATCTCACTTTCAAATGAAAAAACTTAGATAAAGTGGAACAAAAAATGTGTATATGTAATTTAATAGACGTACAAGAAGTCATATGGTGTCCGCTTCAGGTTTTTTAATTAAAAAATTACAACTTTTACTTTTTGTCTTAACAACAAACTTTCTCAAAAATTACAGAAATTATAGTTGCGGAACCCATTTTTTTGGTTTCAGTTCAAAAAATAAATAATTTCGATAGTTTTCTCTGGTATTACAGGGTGAAAATTTTCGGTCTTCAAATCTGAAAAACAATCGATTTCATAAATTACGATTATTTTGTTATTTTTATGACTATCTCCATGGCGAAACGGTAGGGTTTCTATTTTTAATTTGGAGGTTCCGAATTCGAATCCCGGTCAGACATGATATCTTTCAGCCGCTAGATAATTCATCCATCAGCAAATATTATAAGGAATAGGCTTGTTATTGAATAAGTAAATAAAAAAAAAATTTGCTTAATATATTTTAACCGGATAATTACCTACATTCTACAACTCTATGTGGAAAGAATTCATCTCATATGCGCTACCGTTTTATTACTGCCGATGTAATATCTGTATTATATAAAACAACTTGCTCTGATTGATTCTTTAACGCCCGTCAAAAACTACCGAAGATAAACTGAAGAAAATTTGTATACAAGTTCTTCTTATAGTGTAAGTACACACTAAGAAAGGATTTTTTTGAAATTCGTAGTTTTAAAGATTAAAATTGAGTAACATTGAAATTTAATATTTTTTGAATTTCTAGTTAAGAAATGAAGATATCAACTTGATTTTTCGCGTGTGTAAGTAATCTTCATTTAAATATCTAAAAATTAATTTCTAAATATCTTGAAATTCTGAATTTAAAGGGTAAAATGAATTTTGTATTTTGTTTTTTTGAAACCCGGCTATTTTTTTTTAATTTGTCGATAACAAATTAAGATAATAAATTTTGTAAAATTAACGAAAATTAATTTTCTGTAATTTTCATATAAGTATCTAAAAAATTCTAGATTTGGAAATTCAACTTTGAAAGGGGTGAAAAAGGCAAAAACCGTTTAAAAAAAGATTGAAAATTTTCCCCATTTCCTTCTACGCTACAATCCTAAATAAATTTAGGGTTGCAAAAACTCTTCAGATAAATATTTAAAAACCGTTTTCGGTTTTTTTTAAATTTCTATTATTTAACGGATGCGACGGCGTACGATTTCGACGGCTTAACCAATACAGCCACTGTTAGTATATTTGTAACGCGATTGGCTGCATGGAATGGAATGCAAAGTTGGCGGGAGTTTATTACTCCCTACTTTATCGCAGAACCTGGACAGAGTCCCTTGCTGCTGGATGATTCTAATCGGGCTTGGTTTTTTAAAAGGGTTATTTTATATCTCGGGTCTAATTTTTCAAGTTTTGTGTTATTTTAGTGAATTTAAGACGGATTTAATTGCATTCCAATCCGTTGTTGAACCAGCGTTATCGAACCCATTTCATGGGCCGAACGCGGAAGGCTAGGCTTATAAAGCCTGTCCTCCCGACGTAATTCCCCTTCAGACCGCCCTTCAGGACGCATCTCTGCTAGACTCTGTTCCGGTGATTGGCTACACCTGTCTACAGTTATTCGACTAAAAGACATAAAATAAAAGTCATTAAAACGTTTTTTTAAAAATGAGCAACGAAGAACGGTCACCTCCTAATGGGATTTGTCGGGCAACAATAAGAAGCGGGAAAAATACATTTTTACCCGTACTAAGTACAGGTAACCGGTAATAACAAATATTTTTAAGATTGAAACTGACAGTTTTGAAACCCACATTTTTAGATCGCTCAAAGTTTCGGGTCCTGTACATACCGAAATTTTGCTCTGAAAAAATGACAATAAATTTATAGACTGAACAAGCTTTAATTTTTATTTATCATTATTATTCACACAAGCAGAGTAATGAACACACCGGAGTCCAGACGGCAGAGCCCTCTGGTTAGACTGGACAGACGAGCGAAGCGAGCCATGACCGGCAAAACATCTCCTGACCGCGAAAGGAAATACAAGACAATAGAGCCCGGGTAAAGCCGCGACGGGGATCTTAATCTCTCTCTCTCTCTCTCTCTCTCTCTATATATATATATATATATATATATATATATATCGTGAGTGATTCACAGTCAACTCCCAGAAAAACTATTAAGATAAATTATTTATGAAAATTTGTATACACGTTTTTTTTTTTACAATATACGTGTACAGTAAGAAAAGATTTTTGGTTTTCCGAAAAAAAGATTTTTTCGGAATTTTGTAATTCCGAATCTAAAGGTTGAAAATGAAGTAACAATGAAATTTGCTATTTTTTTTAATTTCTCGGTAACAAATGAAGATATCTACTTGATTTATGGCAAGTGTATTTTCATGTGAATAAACAGATTTCAAAATTCGATCTTTAAAGGTAGAAATTCGATCTTTAAAGGGGATGATAAAAGGTAAAAAAAAAAAATGTTGAATGATGATTGCAAATTTTCCCAATCCCGACTATAGTAAACGAGATATTTAGTAGATTTGAGCTTGCAACAACTCGTCAGATAAAAATCGTTTTCGGGTATTTTTTAATTCCGATTTATTTTAAGGGGTGTGACCATGTACGGCGCGGAGACTCAACAGAGCCACTGTCACTGTTATTGCATGTTCCTCGCGACTGGCTGCATCTGTCTCTAGTTATTTGACTAAAAAGGATAAAACAGAAAAAAATTTAACGCGGCGGGAAAGACAAATAACCATATAGCGCGGGCGAAGCCACGACGGGAATGAGAGTACATACATATAATTATATATATGTGTGTGTGTGTGTGTGTGTATGTGTATATATATATACACACTAAAAGGACTAAATTAATCATAATATGTAATAAAGTTCAACTTTATAATGCTGCTACTAAACACTTAAAGCGATATTCCATTATAATAACATTAATACTAAAAAATTATTGTACTACCGCTGTTACCTGTTAATGTATAGCAAAACTGGTGTACTGTGATATATATAATCTAACAACCTTTTTTTTATGTTAATATAATATCTCTTATTATATGACGACATCGCTATAAAATTAATAAAAATTATTACCAGTAATTTTAAAAAAAATATATTACTTTTTTTAATTAAAAAACAGGTGCTTTTTTATTAATTTCTGTAAATTACAAAAGAATATTTATTATTAAAATCCGTTATAAAATGACTTTGCATATAATTCTAATTGCAAATTCACACCCACAGAGTGTACATTTTAAATTTTATCTATCAGTATAAAGCAATAAAACTCGCTTCATCTTTTTTTTTTCCTACATCCCCGATCCGGACATCCAATTAAGTATACTCGACTCGGGGACGTGTCCTTTCCGGATCTTTTAATCGCCTGCCTCTAATCTCCAACGTAAGAACCAGGCCCGGCTATGCCGTTCCCAGCCCCCCCGCCGGAGACCGGGATTCGGTCTTTACTTTTGCCAGCCTCGAACCGACGGCGCAGGAGCCGAAGCCGCCAAAGCGTATCCGGGAACCCACACCGCCGGCCAGGTCTTGGTCTTTTCATTCATTCGCAAATTCATTATTCTGATAACTGTTCTTGCAAATATTGCAAAATTATTCCGGACATAGCCAAGAGCCACTCCGAGAGCTGCTCCGATCGGGTATGCATCAGTCCTGCATTTATACGATGTTCCTCCCATCGTCTGCACTCAAAACTAGTGTGTTCGGCATCGTCAACCGCATCGCAGTAACAACAGATCGGTGATTGTCTCCTGCCAAACCTGTGCAGGTATTGTTCAAACGCACCATGTCCCGACATAAGTTGCGTTGTGTGGTAATCTAATTCACCATGAGAGCGATCTAGCCGAGCATCCAGGTCCGGGATAATTCTTCTTGTCCATGCGGCATCTGCTGAACCCGCCCGTGCCACCTTCCATTGTTCTCGTAAACTCGCTTCATCTTGACAGACTATAATAATACTAAAAGAAGCCTTATTTTTATACCCATTTTACTTCTTTTTGCGAAGTAAAGGAAGTATTGTGATGGCGAAAAATTTCAACGGAAATATACATTTTAACCATCCCTGAATGCATTTTGACTAGTTTCGGCGTGACGTCTGTATGTTATCTCGCATAACTCAAAAACGATTAGCTGTAGGATATTGAAATATTAGATTTAGGACTGTTGTAACATCTAATTGTGCACATTCTCTTTTGATTGCAATGTACTAAACCAAAAGTATCCAAAATGCCAAACAAGTTGGATTTTGGTTTCTTTACTGCAGTAATCAGACTCCATTGAGAGCTTTTCAACGATATATCATAACCGGTACTTATTTTCATCGGTTCCAAAGTTATACCCAAATGAAATTTTAAATTAATGAAATATTTGGATTTTGTAAGGGGAAAGGCACATCGATTCGAATCGGACTTCATTTTTTTTTTTAACTTTTTTATTTTTAATTTAAATATATTGATTTGTTAAAAATAATAAACCTCTGATTTTAAAAAAAATTTACGATAAATAATAATTCAATAATGAGAATAAAAAAAATTATGAAAAAATATCAGAAGTTATTAATGAAATAATGTATATATGCAATTTAATAGGCGTACAACGCTTAATACTGGTAAATGTAATTTTATTATTACATTTACTGGCAGAAGGATCATCGAACGGCAAAATATCA
Organism: Lycorma delicatula; assembly: GCF_047948215.1. NCBI lineage: Eukaryota > Metazoa > Arthropoda > Insecta > Hemiptera > Fulgoridae > Lycorma > Lycorma delicatula. Next base: position 8,239,923 of record NC_134467.1, read on the forward strand.
AGGTCAATGAACAAGTAATAGCAGAAACAGATAGATTAAAGTACTTGGGGGTAACCTTTCAGAGAAATGGTGCATTTACGGAACACATACACGAGGTTTGCAATAGGGCCGATAAGATGACTAAATCTCTTAATATTATTATGACTTCTCAAAGAGCATCTAAAGCGTCTAAAAGGAGGGTTGTTGCGTCCTCGGTTATGTCGTCGATATTATATGCTGTCCCGGTATGGTGGCCTTCATTACAGATAAAGAAGTTAGGACCCATAGGAGACTGTTACTTGGCGTGGTTTCCGCGTACAGGACAGTCTCCTATGAGGCGTTATGCGTTTTGTCAGGAGTGCCTCCGATCGACCTTATGGGTCATTTCAGAGTCGAAAGAGATCGATGTGTTGAAGTTCATGAAGCGAGGCATAGGCTAATAGAGAGATGGCAGGAGAGATGGAACACAGCAGGCCCTGGAGACAGGACCAGAAGGCTAATCCCCTATCTAAGGAACTGGATACATAGAAAACACGGTGAAATAAACTTTTACACGTCACAGTATTTTACAGGACACGGTAGTTTTAATTACTATCTGCATAGAGTCGGTAGAAGGGAAACTGCAGCCTGTATGTACTGTGACTGTGATGATGATGTCGAACATCTTTCACTGTACGTCATAAATGGAGGGAAGAGACAGACGGTATTGACCTGTCATCTGATGGGACTGGGAGACTAATCAATAGCATGTTAAACAGTGAAGAAACTTGGAAAAAAGTTGAGTCGGTCATCAAAAGGATACTTATGCAGGAAAACAACGATGAGAGGAGACTAGGATTTTAAACTTTAGCATAGGGCAGGGTGGACAGTGGTGAGGGCTGATATGCCGAGGTGTGTCGGTTCCGATGATCCACTGGGGACTCCTAAGGGTTTTTTGTTAGGTTAATATCAAGATCTGAAAAGTCCCAATCGCCACGTCACGACAATACATGGTATTGACGTGGCGATATACGGATGGGACAAAAGAACTCAAAAGAACTGACCGGTGGGCCGACCTGCCATGCCGGACTAATAGCCGGTAGGTGGGAAGGCCCATTAGAGTAGAACAGGCACTCCCCTGGGTGGCGCAATACCAATCAGTCGGACCGGCCCAGGGGAGTAGAGTTCAAAAAAAGAAAAAAGGCGTACAAGGAAGTCATCAGATCTTTTGTATTAAATTATTCAAAATTTTATTTTTTTATGAAGTTTTTTCAAAAGAAAAATTAATAAATAAACTCAAATAAAGAAAACTGGTACTTTAAATACTTTGGTGAAAACTTCGATCTCAAAAATGAAAAACAGACGGTTAAGATAAAAGCAAGAATATTGAAAAAACGTTTTTACGAAAGTTATAAGTTTGGGTTACAAAAATTATTTAACTAAATTAATTAAATTAGGACTGTAATGTAGGATTAAAACCAGAAGTTCTTTACGGTTCAAAAATGTATTTTTAATGAGATTTAAAGTTAAAATAAAAGATTTACAAAAGAAAGAAAAAAGAATTCTAAGGAAAATCCAATAATTTAAGAAGATAGGAATTAAAAGATAAGATCAAACCGATTTGTAGAAGCTTTTGTCCAAAAATAATTTTAGTTTTAAGTTTCCTAATGTGTACATTGCAATCTGTTCAAATAGTGAACAATAAGCAACCTCCCACGGCCCAATTAGATGAGGATGATATATACGACATGTAAATGAGATGTAGTCTGGTACAGACTCAGGCCGTCCATTCCTGAAATCTGTGGTTAATCGAACCCCAACCACCGATATCCAGTGTCTAGCATTCAAATCCGTACAAAAACAACAAACGTTTATAGGATTTCAACCTCAAAACTTTTGGCTTTGAAAATCTGTCGTTAAAAAAACTGATTTGCGATGACGTCATAGCTTCAAATTAAAAATTTGACCCTGTGACTTTCACATAATGTTACATACCACCGTCAAAGATTGTTTTCAAATCCATTCTGAGATACCGTCCTAAAATTGTTTTTACATTTTAACGGGTTTAATTTAAAAGCGGTGTTTTAAATTGTTTTAATAAATTTTTTATTTCTACTTTTTAGTCTTAGTAAGTTTATACTTTACGTCTTCGTTAGCGCACAGATTTAAGTGTACTTAGCGAAAGATCGAATCGGTACGTTTTACGGCGGGTGAGTGCAATTAAAACATAGTGCTAAACAATTTAATTTCCGGATAACCAAGATTCGGTCGATCGAGAGTGTACCCGATGCGTTAAACAGTTAGCGCTCGATCTGATGATATATACACTGTTTTAATCGTGAAATCGGACGAGTGGTTGCTGAGTTATAAAGTGGCACCCCATAGCAACCCGTCCACAATTTCCGAAATGCCCGAGGGCGCTTGAAAATATATTCATCCGACAAGTACTACTAGGAGCGGATGAGGTATCGACGAGGGTTGTTGAAAAAACTTTCCGATCGCTAGGACCGGCCGTTTTCGAAATATTCCGATTTTCGTCTGAAAATTCGGCTCCTGTTAAAAAGTATTAAATTTTCCCAAAACCTCTATATATAATAATATAACAAGTATACCACCTGACCATCACAAGACATAATAACGAATCGGGATTTTCCGCTAGCGATCGGTACATTCCGGTGCTCAGCTAAGCGGGACGCACATACATGCAAATGACGTTTAGTAGGGTAGGATATAATATTTATTTTGCGAGTTATTGTTAAAAAATGTTTATCCGTCGATCATAAATGATAAAGTTGTCTAACTAATAATTACAACCTCCTAGATCGGAATTTTGACGCCCAGTACTTTTTTTAATGGTCCTGTCCCAATCGCTAATGATGTAAAACAACTGTGAGATCATTCTGTATTTTTTTTTTAATTTAATAAAAATTGGTGGACTCGGTGAAAAGTAATAACCGGATAAACAAAAAAATACTGGAAAAGTATGTCAATTAACTTTCCCGGCTACCCGGTCAAGTCGTAATTACACAAATAAGATTTTAACATGGAAATACCCAAATTTTGAAAAATCGTTTTTTTGATTTTAGGAGCTTCCTTAACTGTGAAAAAAAATTTAGGGAGAATTTATTTATAAAGAAGCGATCCCTAACACAAAAATAATAATTTAAAACAGAATTATTATAAAATATTGAAAAAATAAAGTAAATTACGTACTAAACCCGGCAGTACGCTTGCACACCGCCAGTTTATTCTGATAAACCCACCGGGTTGGTCTAGTGGTAAACATGTCTTCCTAAATCAGCTGATTTGGAAGTCGAGAGTTACAGCGTTCAAGTCCTAGTAAAGCCAGCTATTTTTACACGGATTTTAATAGCAGATCGTGGATGCCGGTGTTCTTTGGCGGTCGGGTTTTAATTAACCACACATCTCAGGAACGGTCGAACTGAGAATGTACAAGAATACACTTCATTTACACTCATACATATCATCCTCATTCATCCTCTGAAGTATTATCTAAACGGTAGTTACAGTAGGCTACAGGAAAAAAGAAAAAAAGTTTATTCTGATAATTGTTCGTTTTTATTAATTTACCTTTATAATTTTAATTGCATTTATTGGAGGAAATAAAAACAGGTAAAAAATTAATCAGCTTGCATTACTGCGCGCAAGCGTACTTCCGGGTTAATTGTCTGCTATAACTCGATTCTTTGTCGACTGAGTTTTACAAATTAGGTGTCATTTTGTTCAAAATAAAATACTTAATAAGTTTTGTAACAAATAAAAATTTGATCAAACAAATAATTACAAAGATTAAAAAATTAAGATGGCCGTCGTATTAAAATTTTTGAAGGTGACGGTTTCAATTTTTTTTTTTTGTATTTTTAGAGCAGGACACACTAGTCTTAAATCTGCCAAATTTAATTAAAGTAGATTTTCCAATTCCTGAGAAATAATTTTTTATTGAAAATCATAAAATGGCGGCCAGAAAGAAAACAAAGCAAAATAGAACTTACGTCGATATAAATTTTTTTGCTCGTTTTGGTGTCCTGAATCGGTTCCTAAATTTCGAAATTTCGGCTAATACGTACCGTAACACTAAGTACACATATTATATAAATATTGAATCAAAAATACATTTGGATCGGTTAAAAAAATAATTTTGTTATGCTTATCGGAAAAAATTACAGCGATGATATTTCTCTCTCTTGTTTTTTTTCAAAATTATTTGTTTCTAAACGGTTTTCAGTTTTTGTGTCTGATATAATGTAATGTTTTGTGACACTATTAACAGAATTCAGGGACGGTACGTATTTTATCGATCATAATTGTTGTACTCGTATTCCAATCGGTAAGTTTTACCGTATTAATGCCACCGCAGCTACAGCTTTATTTAAAAACGTCAATCGGATTTTGGTGGAAAATGGGACGATATAGAGTTCAACATAAATAAATAAATAAATATTTATTTTATATATATAATTTAACCAAACTTAACCTACGCTCGCTAACCTTGACTAATTAACACCGTAATTTTTTGAGTATTTATTTAATAAATTCAGTAATTACAATTAATTATTATTTAAATAATCAAATTGCAATAATTACTAAATTTATTAAATAAATACTCAAAAAATTACGGTGTTAATTAGTCAAGGTTAGCGAGCGTAGGTTAAGTTTGGTTAAATTATATTTATAAAATAAATAAATATAAATAACCATTTATATTCTGTTTTGAATCTGTTTCGGCCCGTTTTCCACCGAAATCCGATTGACTACTTTGTTTTTAAATAAAGCTGTAGCGGCGATAGCGTTAATACGTAAGTGCCGTTTTTTCACACCTTCTGATCGGTTAAAAAATAAGAATTATGATTGATCGGTATTTACTGCCTGATCATTGGTCACTTCTTTTTTTACAGTGTCGATCGGTGTGAAGTAGTGACTTTTTGATCGGTCAATCGGATTCGTTCTTGTGATCGGTTAAGATAATACGGTAATCTGATTGGTTATTGAAGTAACCTATGGGGGCGGTGAAACTTAAAGTGTATATGCAAGGATGGATGTGTATCGACGTCTGTTTATTTTTTATCGGCTTTGTTTCGGAAGGATTAGAAAATCGTGTTTGATTTGTACTTCATTTTTTTACGCGCATTAGGTGTTTGTTATGAAAAGACAAATTGAAAAAAAAAATTTCACCGTATTGCGTTATTATTAAAAACTAGTGAATGCCGGCATCTTAATAGTTCACAGACTCTTAAATTTGCCTTTGCCGTTGTAAAAATTCATACAGTAATTTTAGCTTTGTACGCATGTATTTTTACGATTTGCCGTAAAAATGTACTTGCATTTGGAAAGTAAAATGTTATAACTTATCGTGAAAAATTACCCGTTTGGAAATTTTAAAATAGTTATTTTTTAGTCGACTGGGAGTCGTGGCGGCTCCTGTAATCCACCTACTTGGAGGTCGGGTAATGTGGACGAGTATGAATTGCGGTTGCTTTATTGTACGTTTCTTGTTGTTGAATATTATCCGCATTATGTTCAGTTATTTTTTAGTTAATAACGTATAATTTTAGAATCGTTTCTTATTTCACACGGTTCCAAATTTAGAAAAATAAAAAAAAATTGTACTTTTGTTTAAATGTTTCAGGTTTTTAACAAATTTTTAAAGAAAATTTACAATTGGGAAATAAGATTACACATAGGTGCAGATACGTGATTCTTGAATGAAATATAATTATATTAAATTATAACGAAATAACATAATTAAACTCATCAGAAAAGATATAACGCGAAAGATTTACGTATAATGTTTATTTAATAAAAAAAAAAGTAAGAGAAATTTTGTTATAATTTCCAAGAATTATTAATTATTTTTTTAAGAAAGCTGCAGTATAATTTACCATTGAACGTATATGAATAACGTAATAATTTTTTTATTAACACTGGTTATTATCATTTATTGAAACCAGGTGTATAAAAAGTTCCATCGAATTTGCTTCAGGCTAATTTTTTTGTTCTTTTTTATTTTATTCTTTAATAAACTGCTACTGTTGAATACAAATACTTGTATTATATGTTATTTTTCAAATTATTATTTTAAATTTTAGATGGATTATTTTATTATCCTACCCTACAAAATAGCGTTTGTATGTGTGTCTGTATGTACGTCCCCCCTTCGTCAACGTCCCCCCATCGTCAACCGCTATGCGGTTGACGATGCCGAACACACTAGTTTTGAGTGCAGACGATGGGAGGAACAACGTATAAATGCAGGACTGATGCGTACCCGACCGGAGCAGCTCTCGGAGTGGCTCTTGGCTATGTCCGGAAACTGCAATAATTTTGCAATATTTGCAAGAACAGTTATCAGAATAAAAGAAGATGAGGCAAGACGACTGGGATACTGAGGGGTGTAGTTTATAGTAGGGCTGGGCGGACAGCCCCGTTCCTGAGGGCTCACATGCCCTGGCGTGTGGGAGCGGGGACTCCTGGGGTCCGTTACGTGCGAATGAATGAAGGGACCGAGACCCGAGCCGAAGTAGCTTTGGCGAGTTCGGCTCCTGCGCCGTCGGTTTGAGGCTGGCAAAAGGAAAGACCGAGACCCGGTCTCCGGCTGTGGGGCTGGGAACGGCGTAGCCGGGTCTGGTTCTTACGTTGGAGATTAGAGGCAGGCAATTAAAAGATCCGGAAAGGACACGTCCCCGAGTCGAGTATACTTAATTGGATGTCCGGCTCGTAAATCGGAAATACCGATTCGTTAGTACATGTCTCGTGGTGGTCAACAAGTGTATACTAGTTATATTATTACATATCGATGTACCGTATGTATATCGATATATATGCGAAATATATACCGAAATTTTTGTAAAATTAGTACTTTTTAACCGGATCTGAAGTTTATTAATTAAAAACAGAGTGAGTTTTTCAATTCGATCTGTGTACTTTTATTTATTTATTTTTATAAAAAAATAAATAAAATTTGTTTTTTACGCTTTATATTATACATAATGGATATATTTGTATGATTTTTTAAAATTATTAAGGAACACGCCGATCTCCGTAGCGGAACGGTAGCGTCTCGTGGCCTTTCATCCGGAGGTCGCAGGTTCAAATCCCTCTGTCAGGCATGGTATTTTAATACGCTACAATAATTACATTTCTATTTCCCACGCACAAGTTTCAACCTTAATGCGTCGAGATCATCAACGCAAAAAAAAAATCTGTAGTTATTCTGCTTTTAATTAATTTCAAAGGCGTCTTAAAAAGTAATTTAAATGAACGATTATAAAAATATCGTAAAAGATTTGAATATTTTATTTGTTTATCGTAAACCAATGCTTAGTGTTGGATTCTAATTAGGGAATTATATACAATCCATTTCACGATAATATTCCGGAAGTCTCGAGACAGACGAAACATAAAGCGAGGTTAGGATATTTATTCGCATGAACTTATGTGTTTAGTTTGATGTCCTAAATCAGTCCCTTAAGTTCGGCCAGTGCCTCTTGGAACACTGTGTGTGTGTGTGTGTGTGTGTGTGTGTGTGTGTGTGTGTGTGTGTGTGTGTGTGTGTGTGTGTGTGTGTGTGTGTGTGTGTGTGTGTGTGTGTGTGTGTGTGTGTGTGTGTGTGTGTGTGTGTGTGTGTGTGTGTGTGTGTGTGTGTGTGTGTGTGTGTGTGTGTGTGTGTGTGTGTGTGTGTGTGTGTGTGTGTGTGTGTGTGTGTGTGTGTGTGTGTGTGTGTGTGTGTGTGTGTGTGTGTGTGTGTGTGTGTGTGTGTGTGTGTGTGTGTGTGTGTGTGTGTGTGTGTGTGTGTGTGTGTGTGTGTGTGTGTGTGTGTGTGAGTGTTGAGGGGGTTATTTAAACTAAAATAATAAACCTTAAAAATAAATGCTAAAAGCATTCGATTTGTGACTTGACACATAAAATGAGTTATAATAAAATCGTTCGATATGCGACATCAAACGTGTACGAGATGCATCCTTTATGATATCCGGTTAATTTTTTTTTTCACGGTATAACCAGTAAAACCTGTTCAATATTTATCGTACCGCAGCGATATTATAAATTGCTTAATCTTAATCAATTGATTTCAGATCTATTTCTTTTTATTTATCCAACATCATTATTTGTAAAGCAGGTTGAGAGAATAAATCAATCCTTGATCAAATTGTTACGTTATAATCTATTTAACTATAGATACATCAGAAGGTAAATATTTAACGAGCATTGCACTGTGTTATTTATATTTGATTGGGTAAAGTAAGGATGCCTTTTTGAAGTAGATCAAATAATATCAGTAATTATTACGCACGTAAAAAAACAATAAACGCTAAATTATTATTATATAAATAAACTGGAAATGAAGGAAATCACTTAAAAAACCGTTTATAAAAAAAATAAATTAAAATGTGAAACTAGATAAGCATTTCGATTGTTAAACAGTCATAATAAAAAATATAAATACATAAATAATGAAACAATAGTAAAAAATATCAAATAAATAAATATTATTTAATAAAAAAAAAAGAAAAGGTTTTGACATTTTAGGTAATCCCAATTGAAGCGTAAATTTAGCTTAAATGCTGCTGCAATCTCTAATACTGAAGTCTCCAACATTGATTACCCAGCACTGGAATGGAATAGAGCGTATCGGAGCGGGGTATCGCAGAACAGAACATATGTCCCTTGCTGCTGTGTGCTTTTATTGCGTGGAGGTTACCTAATTTACTAACGAGTATTGATATTATTTTCCCTGCTAAGTGACATATGCTTTTACACCTATAACGGGAAAGTTTATAGATCGGTCAAAAAAACAGTAAGTATTCTTTCTTCCTGCAGTTATTTTCTATTGTACATAACGAAAACGTTTTTTCAATCTGTTAAAAATTAATCTGTTTTGTTGTTAATAAAAGTCGACATGTTTAAAATTTTATTTGTTTTTTGTTGACATTATTTACATTAATCATCTTAGAATTAAATTCTCTACAATTTACGTTTAAAAAATGTATGATTTATTGCCAATTTAACAACGTTATTGTACGTCAAACGTAAAAAAATGTGTTTTTTGACCCTATTTTTGGCGTTTTACATGGGATATCTTAGAAATTACGAGAGATACAGTTTTGGGACCTATTTTCTTGGATTTCCCAGTTCAAAAACCATAAGAAACAATTGAATTTTCCCCTTAATTGACCTTCCCAGAATTCAGAAGGCCTTAATTTACCCGGAGGAACTGAAACTCGGCCGAAATCTTTCACCCTGTATAACTCGCTAACAAAGCGTTTTCGGACCTACGTTTATATGACGTTTTTTCTTATTTTTAGCCTCTAGAATGAGTTGTCAAAGTATTGCCCTATTCTCCTGAATCATTCTGTATATATATGTCGGAGAATAAAGTACAGTGGAGTATCTTCCGACAAAACGATGAGAATATTCTTTAGAATATCTGTATTTTTAGTAGTTTTAAGAAATGTACTATTACTTGTAATATTTTGTAAAATAAGGTTTAAATTGTTTTATTGCGGTAGGCTTAGGCCTAGGTAGGCACATGGTTGTGAACGTAGTCGGGATCCCAGGACGATAGGGGTATCATAAAATTAATAAGGAAAAGGAAATATGCAGTAGGTATATTATTTGAGAATATGGAGAAAGGGTAGTCTTGCTTTGGAACCCAGATCGAACAGACGTCCTGGTGATCGCGAATTCGTTGTTTCCCTGAGCCTCGGTCTATCGCAAGTTGTTTTAATATTATTTGAATTCTAAATTGAATTAATCTTATATTGTAATTCGTGTGCTACTGAGTTATTGATAAGTGATAATTATCATTTGTAATTATTTCATTGTACGAGTTATCTACTCATTTTTATTAATTGAACTTTATTGTAATCTTATATATTCTCCACTTGTAATGGTTGGAATGAGTGAAGCACAAAACGTTGAATCCCTGACAAATCTCCTCGCCTCTCCGACATATATATATATATATATATGTGTGTGTGTGTGTGTATGTATGTAAACTTTTGAGCTGACAGTGGTTTTGGGGTCTCGGGCATGTGAAACGCGAAGATACATCGAAATTTTCGGGATATCGAATCATGGTACCCATTACAATTGGTAACTTTCTTATGAAATCTATATAAAAAACCAATATTTTATGTTAACATGATTTATGGACGGTACCTTATAACCTTTTATTTATTCATACTTGTGATATATATATTTTATATTTAAAAAATTACAATTTGAGACTCAGAATTTCGTAAGAACATCTCTTCCTCTCACTCACCCCTTGTTTCATCTTTCTTTCACACACACACATACATAAAAAGTATGATTCTATCATACTTTTTACTTTTTTTTTTTGCTAGTGCGTTTAGTTTTTATTAAAATTATATAAAATAGAGCCAATATTATATATAAATAACCTAAATTACCGTTCCATTACGAACAGCCTAATTTAAAACGTTTTTAACACTCCACAGATATTAATAAAAACATATATTATTTGTTGCTACCAGTATATGTGGGAAACGAGTCAAAAATGTTACGGGCCACCGAACACACACGAGTTATATTAATATCATGCAGAATAATAACATTAGTGGCCGGTCGTCTTGCTCCATTAGACACATTTCTTATGGAATCGAACGTCAGAGACGTTCTGTTTGTTGCCTAGAAATATAACTGACCTGCTGCCGTCTAACCAATAAAGTTTGTTATACGCAAATCTATTCGTGGTTCCCATAGCGATCCGGTTGAATAACTTCAATTCCATCGGGATATATCTATATCAGCGTTTCTCAACCCGGGGCTCTCGAAATTAGTTTACAATAATGAAATCATTTTCTGAGAAAATATTAAATATTATAAACATTTTACTTATATTTATAAGCGAACAAAAGTTTCTCCATACGCGGATCTATGTTAGAAACACATAAAATAAAATTGTTTTTAAGTGATAAAAGAGGATTCCTATACCTTTATTTCGTAGCTCAACCGTACACGAAAAACCCTTTTCACAGAAGTAAGACGTGGCAAAAGGGTTTAATATTTTCAACGCTTCTGTGACTAAATTTCTGTATTAACTTCGACGAGCAAGCCGAAACGTATTTAATCTTCGATGTGAACTGTACTCGTAACGTTTTATCGGAAAACATTTCGATAAGCCGGTAGTGAATCTGTACTATTACTGTTTCTGTTTAGCTTTCGGAATCACCGTAAATTATTACTTCAGAGAATGAATGAGGATATCTATGAATGTAAATGAAGTGTAGTCTTGTACAGTCTCTTGTGTGGTTAATTAAAACCCGACCGCTAAAGAACACCGGTATCCACGATCTAGTATTCAAATCCGTATAAAAATAACTGCCTTTACTAGGATTTGAACCTAAAAACTCTCGACTTCAAAATCAGCCGATTTTCGATGACAAATTTACCGCTAGACCAACCCGGCGGATTCGTGAATCTCAACCGGTAACTTAGCTGCTGCAAAAACTCTTTACTAAATGGATTTAGTATCCGTCTCTTTGAGAAATCATTTTTATTTTCCGGAAAATATTCCATCGACTGAATTTTTATTCCATTCGATGCATTTTACTCACTCAATTGCATCTGCATGTTATCCAAACTGTAATGAATTATAATAGTGTCTTCTTCGCCAAATTTTTCTCAATATAATCGGAAGCGAAGTGGAAACGTATTAGAATGTTTACTTTTAAGGCGAATAATCCAAATCCTTCTTAATGAAAGCGTAAACTGTGTCTGTCATTTATAAACATTTTTTTGTCAGATACTTGTAAATTCTAATTCAAGTCAAGCGGAAAGAAATATCAGCTAAGTAAGACAACGACAAAATATATTCATTATTCTATCAAAACATTGAGAATTGTAGAATATCGTTCGTTTATTTATTATTCCTTTTGTTTTCATTCATTTTTTATCGTGGAAAAATATCATTAATTCGTCTTGTGACTCCCCCGCGATAACCATGTGACTTCTGTAAGGAAAAGAAAAGAGTTTTTTCTTTTCCTCTATTTCATCTCATAGTGTAGCAAACAGTTTATTTTGTAAAGGTCTACTTTTAATAAAATTAACAATTTTTACAGATGTACAAACAATTTGTTTGAGATTTTCCGGTGTATTATTTTTGGCAAGAGCACGTGAAGGAAGCAGTGCATCCATTTCGTACTAGGTATGAGACGATCTTTTATAATTTTTTCAGAAATCCACAGGTTTTCCTGTTATCGCCTTTGAACCATCACTACATAATTTTCCTTTCTTTTTCCTGTTTAGCCTCCGGTAATTATCGTTCAGATAATGCTTTAGAGGATGTTATGTATGAGTGTAAGCGAAGTGTAGTCATGTACGGTCTCAGTTCGACCGTTCCTGAGATGTTTGGTTAATTGAAACCCGACCGCTAAAGAACACCGGTATCCACGATCTAGTATTCAAATCCGTGTAAAAATAACTGACTTTACTAGGACTTGAACGCTGGAACTTTCGCCTTCCAAATCAGCCGATTTGGGAAGACGCGTTCACCACTAGACCAACCCGGCGGGTTCATCACTACATATTGCAATAGATTTTATTTACATTATTTTGTAGTTTTCAGTAGCCTCATAAAAAATATCCAAAAGACATTATCCTGTTATGTAACCAGGTATCGATTTGCAAAACATTTCCTTTGATTGATATGTTTCAATCGTATTCATATCTCACAAATCACAAGAACTGAGAAACGTTTACCGTATCTGTCGATTCTTCAAATTCAATACTAACATATTCACTTGAAATCACTTTCTGAATTATGTGATCGCGAAATCGGCAGCCGTGTCATCTATTCGCCTTGAAACTGTGTCGTTAGAAAGCGGAATTTTTTTCAATTTTTTTCCTTTTTCCACGTCTATTAAAACACAAACTACATCAACTGCAGCAAGCATTATTAGGTTATCTGCGATTCTATGGGGTTTGGACATCTTAGCTTCTTTTAATGTTACGAGATGAGATGCTTCAAGTGTATTTTTATCAGTACGGCTTGATTTACAAGTAGAAGCTTGTTGATTTCTCAAAGTATGTAATTTTCTTTCAAACATTTCCGAGAGTTTGCTTTTACGCTCCGGATGTTTAGTTTTCAAGTGCAGAATTAATTTTTACGGCTTCACGTTTTCATCGTAGAGGAAATGGAAGCAAACAACGCGCTGTGGCTTTCCATCCGATGAGGTAAAACCATAATTTAAATAAATGACATTATACAATCTTGCCTTTTTACCAATCGATTCACTGGATGTCGATGGATCACTTAGTTTTTCCACAAATCTATCCATTTTATTTAAAAATCTAATTGAAAAAAAAAACAGTTACATCGTTTGACCGCATATTAAAAAACCGAAAACTCAATTATTATTATCTTCAATGAAACCACGCTTTTAGAAACTTAAGTAAAGGTACCAGACGCACGCTTCAAACGCCTTTTTCAAACTGCTGAGAGCATGAAGTTTCAGGATACTCCCTGGCGGTATTGGTCGGGTAACGCTAAGAACCATGCAGAATCATTTTTACCCTTTTAAAGGACTGGTAACCAGCTATAATTACTATTTTTAAGATAGGGGCGGTCTGTTTTGAAATCCAGATCACCCAGTTTTAAGTTTTGTTTTGATAAAATGGTTCATCTAAAGAAATTACAATACACATATTTTTTGTAAATTGCAGGCTTTAATTTTTATTTATCATTATTATTCTCTCAAGTTTCAAAGGGGGGTCCCCTTTGAAACAAAGGGGGGTCCAGCTCCCCAACGTTTCATAGGGGGTTTCCCGTCTGGCTAGACGGGAACGGCGAACGAAGGAAGCTCTGATCCGATAGTAAATAATAAAACTCTTGAGAAAATCCCGTTATTTTTTATTTTTATTAAATAATAATAAAATCCTTTCCATTGAAATAAAAAACTGCGACGCAGAAAAGAGGAGATGGTTGGAAACTACAGAAAATGATGACCATTTACCGGAAGTTAGACAAACTTCTCAGACGCGATTAGGAAACGCAGACTTGCCTTATAAAGAAACTTGATGAGAATGGAAGAAAGCAGACTAATGAAGAAAATCTTTGTGCTAGGAAATCACAGAGAGACAACTATCAAGTAGTTCAAACAGATCGAAGAAGATCTAAAAGAAGGAAAAATAGAAACATATGAAATTACAGACACACGTACAGACAAAATCTCAAAACATGTGAAGAATTTCAAAAGAAAAGAACAAGCACAGACCCAGCAATAGCGAGAAGAATACCTTTGAAAAATAAAATTACTGGGAACAGTAACAGTAACAATTGAAGAACATAAGAAAGAAGCCGTAATAAGAAAGGGAGTCCGACAAGGATGTTCCCTATCTCCGTTACTTTTTAATCTTTACATGGAACTAGCGGTTAATGATGTTAAAGAACAATTTAGATTCGGAGTAACAGTACAAGGTGAAAAGATAAAGACGCTACGATTTGCTGATGATATAGTGATTCTAGCCGAGAGTAAAAAGGATTTAGAAGAAACAATGAACGGCATAGATGAAGTACTACGCAAGAACTATCACGTGAAAATAAACAAGAAGAAAACAAAAGTAATGAAATGTAGTAGAAATAACAAAGATGGACCGCTGAATGTGAAAATAGGAGGAGAAAAGATTATGGAGGTAGAAGAATTTTGTTATTTGGGAAGTAGAATTACTAAAGATGGACGAAACAGGAGCGATATAAAATGCCGAATAGCACAAGCTAAACGAGCCTTCAGTAAGAAATATAATTTTTTTACATCAAAAATTAATTTAAACGTCAGGAAAAGATTTTTGAAAGTTTATGTTCGGAGTATCGCTTTATATGGAAGTGAAACTTGGACGATCGGAGTATCTGAGAAGAAAAGATTAGAAGCTTTTGAAACGCGGTGCTGTAGGAGAATGTTAAAAATCAGACGGGTGGATAAAGTGACAAACGAAGAGGTATTGCGGCAAATAGATGAAGAAAGAAACGTTTGGAAAAATATAGTTAAAAGAAGAGACAGACTTATAGGCCACATACTAAGGCATCCTGGAATAGTCGCTTTATTATTGGAAGGACAGGTAAAAGGGAAAAATTGTGTAGGCAGGCCACGTTTGGAATATGTAAAACAAATTGTTAGGGATGTAGGATGTAGAGGGTATACTGAAATGAAACGACTAGCACTAGATAAGGAATCTTGGAGAGCTGCATCAAACCAGTCAAATGACTGAAGACAAAAAAAAAAAAGGGGAACAGAAAAAAAGAGATGGCAATTAATTAAAACTATTTGTCGTAGTCCTACAGAGGCCAGGCAAAAAAAAAAAAACAGAAAAAAAAAACTAAATAACGCAAAAAAGAATAAAGATTGACACTATGTAAAACTTATTTTTTACACGAATGCCCGAAAAGGAATGTTAAGGTGTATATATGTATTTATGTTCCACCGTAGCAACTCAACGGCTGAACCGATTTAGATGTATGATCCCACGTTGGTATTCTTACGTTACCGGGAGTGTCATAGGCTATATAAATAAGCATATATGTTTAAATAAATTTAAAAAATTAGAAAAAATTATACCATACACAAATATTAAATAAAAAATTATCACCCGCACGCTCTTTAATTATTAAAGAGCAATGCTTTTGTTTGACAGTCTTGTTTTTAATTTTTAATATTTATCTCTTGTTTTTCAATTGTGTGGTTAGTAGAATACTAGCTGCAGGGCGTGCTTACGGCACCCCTCCGCAGCTAAGCCTTCCGGGCGGGTGCCCTAGCGGGCAGGGTCTCGGAATGGGATTATTAGGTGTCCAAAATTGATTACTCCTTGTGTAAAAATATTTTTTTTCAATGATGAAAATTGATATAACGAAAGTTAAATTAGAAATTTAACTCTAGAAATTGATACTAACGAATCGGGATTTTCCGCTAGTGATCGGTACATTCCGGTGTCTACTTTTTATAGTTCATTATTTTATGAAGAAAGACAATCACATAAATAAAAAATATGTAAAAAATCATAAAAAAAAACCATTATTGAATTAAACGCACTAAAAGATAAAAAATAATTTTAGGACGGTATCTCAGAATGGATTTGACGACAAGTTTTGATGGGTGATATGTAAGATTATGTGAAAGTCATAGCTTGAAATTAAAAATTTAGTTTAAATTATACCGCCGGGATCCCTAAAGAGTGTGGTGCCGCGGCACCCCTCCCCCTCGTTTAGGCCATTCATCACGCACATGAAAAAGTTGGCAAAAACATCAAATTTTTAATTTCAAGCTATGACTTTCACACAATCTTACATATAACCATCAACGCTTGTTGTCAAATCCATTCTGAGATACCGTCCTAAAATTATTTTTTATCTTTTAGTGCGTTTAATTCAATAATGGTTTTTTTTTATGATTTTTTACATATTTTTTATTTATGTGATTGTCTTTCTTCATAAAATAATGAACTATAAAAAGTAGACACCGGAATGTACCGATCACTAGCGGAAAATCCCGATTCGTTAGTATCAATTTCTAGAGTTAAATTTCTAATTTAACTTTCGTTATATCAATTTTCATCATTGAAAAAAAATATTTTTACACAAGGAGTAATCAATTTTGGACACCTAATAATCCCATTCCGAGACCCTGCCCGCTAGGGCACCCGCCCGGAAGGCTTAGCTGCGGAGGGGTGCCGTAAGCACGCCCTGCAGCTAGTATTCTACTAACCACACAATTGAAAAACAAGAGATAAATATTAAAAATTAAAAACAAGACTGTCAAACAAAAGCATTGCTCTTTAATAATTAAAGAGCGTGCGGGTGATAATTTTTTATTTAATATTTGTGTATGGTATAATTTTTTCTAATTTTTTAAATTTATTTAAACATATATGCTTATTTATATAGCCTATGACACTCCCGGTAACGTAAGAATACCAACGTGGGATCATACATCTAAATCGGTTCAGCCGTTGAGTTGCTACGGTGGAACATAAATACATATATACACCTTAACATTCCTTTTCGGGCATTCGTGTAAAAAATAAGTTTTACATAGTGTCAATCTTTATTCTTTTTTGCGTTATTTAGTTTTTTTTTTCTGTTTTTTTTTTTTTGCCTGGCCTCTGTAGGACTACGACAAATAGTTTTAATTAATTGCCATCTCTTTTTTTCTGTTCCCCTTTTTTTTTTTTGTCTTCAGTCATTTGACTGGTTTGATGCAGCTCTCCAAGATTCCTTATCTAGTGCTAGTCGTTTCATTTCAGTATACCCTCTACATCCTACATCCCTAACAATTTGTTTTACATATTCCAAACGTGGCCTGCCTACACAATTTTTCCCTTTTACCTGTCCTTCCAATAATAAAGCGACTATTCCAGGATGCCTTAGTATGTGGCCTATAAGTCTGTCTCTTCTTTTAACTATATTTTTCCAAACGTTTCTTTCTTCATCTATTTGCCGCAATACCTCTTCGTTTGTCACTTTATCCACCCGTCTGATTTTTAACATTCTCCTACAGCACCGCGTTTCAAAAGCTTCTAATCTTTTCTTCTCAGATACTCCGATCGTCCAAGTTTCACTTCCATATAAAGCGATACTCCGAACATAAACTTTCAAAAATCTTTTCCTGACGTTTAAATTAATTTTTGATGTAAAAAAATTATATTTCTTACTGAAGGCTCGTTTAGCTTGTGCTATTCGGCATTTTATATCGCTCCTGTTTCGTCCATCTTTAGTAATTCTACTTCCCAAATAACAAAATTCTTCTACCTCCATAATCTTTTCTCCTCCTATTTTCACATTCAGCGGTCCATCTTTGTTATTTCTACTACATTTCATTACTTTTGTTTTCTTCTTGTTTATTTTCACGTGATAGTTCTTGCGTAGTACTTCATCTATGCCGTTCATTGTTTCTTCTAAATCCTTTTTACTCTCGGCTAGAATCACTATATCATCAGCAAATCGTAGCGTCTTTATCTTTTCACCTTGTACTGTTACTCCGAATCTAAATTGTTCTTTAACATCATTAACCGCTAGTTCCATGTAAAGATTAAAAAGTAACGGAGATAGGGAACATCCTTGTCGGACTCCCTTTCTTATTACGGCTTCTTTCTTATGTTCTTCAATTGTTACTGTTACTGTTCCCAGTAATTTTATTTTTCAAAGGTATTCTTCTCGCTATTGCTGGGTCTGTGCTTGTTCTTTTCTTTTGAAATTCTTCACATGTTTTGAGATTTTGTCTGTACGTGTGTCTGTAATTTCATATGTTTCTATTTTTCCTTCTTTTAGATCTTCTTCGATCTGTTTGAACTACTTGATAGTTGTCTCTCTGTGATTTCCTAGCACAAAGATTTTCTTCATTAGTCTGCTTTCTTCCATTCTCATCAAGTTTCTTTATAAGGCAAGTCTGCGTTTCCTAATCGCGTCTGAGAAGTTTGTCTAACTTCCGGTAAATGGTCATCATTTTCTGTAGTTTCCAACCATCTCCTCTTTTCTGCGTCGCAGTTTTTTATTTCAATGGAAAGGATTTTATTATTATTTAATAAAAATAAAAAATAACGGGATTTTCTCAAGAGTTTTATTATTTACTATCGGATCAGAGCTTCCTTCGTTCGCCGTTCCCGTCTAGCCAGACGGGAAACCCCCTATGAAACGTTGGGGAGCTGGACCCCCCTTTGTTTCAAAGGGGACCCCCCTTTGAAACTTGAGAGAATAATAATGATAAATAAAAATTAAAATCTCAGAATGGATTTGACAACAAGCGTTGATGGTTATATGTAAGATTGTGTGAAAGTCATAGCTTGAAATTAAAAATTTGATGTTTTTGCCAACTTTTTCATGTGCGTGATGAATGGCCTAAACGAGGGGGAGGGGTGCCGCGGCACCACACTCTTTAGGGATCCCGGCGGTATAATTTAAACTAAATTTTTAATTTCAAGCTATGACTTTCACATAATCTTACATATCACCCATCAAAACTTGTCGTCAAATCCATTCTGAGATACCGTCCTAAAATTATTTTTTACATTTAAGGTGTTTAATTTAATAGTAGTGTTTTAAATTTTTTTTAATATTTTTTATTTTCTATTTTTTAAGCCTTTATATGTTTATACTTTACAGCTGCGCTACCGCACTGGTTTGATCGTATTTAGCGAAAGATCGGATCGGTACATTTTACGGCGGTTGAGTTCAATCAAAGCTTACGGCTAAACGATTTAATCTCCGGATAATCAATATCCGGTCGATCAAGAGTGTACCCGATGCGTTAAACAATTAGTGCTCGAACTGCTGATATATAAGCCGTTTGAATCGTGAAATTCGGACGAGCGGTTGCCGAGCTATTACGGTGGCACCCATCGCACTCTTCCCAATTTCCGAACGGCGCCCCGAAGAGACTTGAAAATATTATCATCCGATAGATACCGTTGGGAGCGGATGGTATGTTATCAAGAATTGTCGAAAAACGTTTTCCGAGCGCTAGGACTTATCGTTTTCGAGATATTTTCGATTTTCGTCCAAAAATTCGAATGCGGTTAAAAAGTAGTAAATTTTTCCAAAACTTAGATAGATATATAATAATATAACAAGTATGAGGCATGTACTTACGAATCGGGATTTTCCGCTAGTGATCGGTACATTCCGGTGTCGTTAAGTAAGATAGGATGAATGAAATAATTTTTTTCATGAAACTTATTTCTACTTAGTATTAAAGAAAACTTTTAAAAAATGTCATAAATGAACGGGAATTGCAAAAAAAAACTTGTAATTGTATTATTTGACTTAAATCCGTGATACGTTAATTATTCGGAAAGGATATGAAAATCTTACCTCTTCCGTACATTGAGAAAATATAATCAATTTTTAATCGTAATTGTTATTCAGTTACTGTAAAAGAAGGTGAAATATACTTTCTAAACACCCTATTAATTGTTTATTTTTGTTTTTTATACTATAAATAGAGAGGCTAATACATGTTGTATCCATGTTGAGTAACCTATATATATTATAAGAGAGCCAGATATATTTGTGTACTGTTTTTTATACTAAGATATATATATTTTTTCAATAGCAACGGTTAACAACGAAATCTTTAAGTAAATCGGCGAGGTTATTATTATTGGTAAATGAAGCCGTGCTCACACGACCGTATCGGGCTGCACCGCTACAGATAAACTTAACCTGCACGTAATGTAACCCAATAGTAATAATAATAATAATAGATAAAAATCGGATGAAACGTGTTTTTACGCTGTAGTTAAATTACTTTCATTTTCTTTTACTAGTAACAAATATTATTTTTATAAATAAAATATATTCTTAAAATGAATTACAGTTGTATAGTGTAGCGTAAGATTTACGTATAATATATACTGATGTCTATTCTTATTATAATTTGGAATAGTAACTGCTCGCGTATAGGTACTGTGCAACTGCAGAAACCCCTATATCCACTTTTATATTATCGATAACGTTTAACATAATCGGTCTTCTTTCTATAATTCTTTCTTTACATTTTTACAATATATAATACTCTCGCTGATTGAATGAAGAACATAAGAAAGAAGCCGTAATAAGAATGGGAGTCCGACAAGGGTGTTCCCTGTCTCCGTTACTTTTTAATCTTTACATGGAACTAGCAGTTAATGATGTTAAAGAACAATTTAGATTCGGAGTAACAGTACAAGGTGAAAAGATAAAGACGCTACGATTTGTTGATGATATAGTAATTCTAGCCGAGAGTAAAAAGGATTTAGAAGAAACAATGAACGGCACGGATGAAGCCCTACGCAAGAATTACCGCATGAAAATAAACAAGAACAAAACAAAAGCAATGAAATGTAGTAGAAATAACGAAGATAGACCGCTGAATGTGAAAATAGGAGGAGAAAAGATTATGGAGGTAGAAGAATTTTGTTATTCGGGAAGTAGAATTACTAAAGATGGACGAAGCAGGAGCGATATAAAATGCCGAATAGCACAAGCTAAACGAGCCTTCAGTAAGAAATATAATTTGTTTACATCAAAAATTAATTTAAATGTCAGGCAAAGATTTTTGAAAGTGAATTTTTGGTGTGTCGTTTTATATGGAAGTGAAACTTGGACGATCGGAGTATCTGAGAAGAAAAGGTTAGAAGCTTTAGAAATGCGGTGCTATAGGACAATGTTAAAAATCAGACGGGTGGATAAGCGACAAATGAAGAGGTATTGCGGCAAATAGATGAAGAAAGAAGCGTTTGGAAAAATATAGTTAAAAGAAGAGACAGACTTATAGGCCACATACTATGGCATCCTGGAATAATCGCTTTAATATTGGAAGGACAGGTAGAAGGGAAAAATTGTGTAGGCAGGCCACGTTTGGAATATGTAAAATAAATTGTTAGGGATGTAGGATGTAGAGGGTATACCGAAATGAAACGACTAGCACTAGATAGGGGATATTGGAGAGCTGCATCAAACCAGTCAAATGACTGAAGACAAAAAAAAAATACTTTCGCTTAACGTCAGTAGCCATCCCTTAGTTTACGAAAAAGTCACAAAATTCTTTGTACGGAACTGTGCGCTTCACAGTTCCAGCGGCGTGGTGTTTGGCTGTTGTGCGCATACACACATAGGAAGCTGCACTCGAGACTGCGAGGGAGAGAGAGAACGGCTCCCGCCGTGCCGTTCCCTGGCGTGATGGTGGAAGGTAGTTTTTTTTTACTCCGCGTGTGGACGGAATGTTCCTCGTTCGTTCCCTTTTCTAGTTTAAATATGAAAGCGGTTTAGTTGTTTTTTCAGTAGCGATAAGATGACGGAAAGCAAGGGCTGTTTGATCGCCAAATCTGTCCAATAACACATTGGAAGAGCGAAAGAGAAGGTAATTAGTAAAACGTAATAATGTATTTATTTGTTTGTGCGTATGTAGAAATTTAAATTAAGCACCGTTCGACTACAGTGTTTTTAAGCGGACATTTTATTAAGTTATTATCTAATAATACTAAAAAATATTATCTGTATTGACATTTTATTATTTATTCGGTTAAACCGAATACGGTTTTTAAACACAATGTGCTTAAAAACCGTGTACCGTATTCTTGAATGCGATAAAGTATAGAATTAGATTATTATCCTGCTTTCAGCTATTCTATTCGATTCATTTTTTTCGGTTTTTTTATTTTACAGAAAACTCTAACCGTGGCCTTGTAAAGGCCCAGAAAAGAATTTTCTAGAGTAGCATCCCCCCCCCCACAATTTTAGCTACAACCCGCCACTGATTTGGAACTAACTGATCCATGTAAACAAATTGTTTTACACGGTTATTGGGTGGATTGTAGCCTTTAATAAACTGAAAATTCTTAGTCGAATCATATTCCATAAATCTTACTTCAAAATATTCACAAATACCGTTTGAATGTGTTATTAATCTGTGATTACTTTGCGTTCACCTGTGAAGTAAACAAAACAAATGCCGAGCGAGGCAATATGAACCGGGTGTACACAAAATTGCGCTACAGCTACAGCGCAGCTGATTTAGTTTATGACATATTATATAGAAATTTGAATGTTTAATTTTTTTTCGTAAAAAAATTTAAAAACTCGTTTTATTTTTCTCTATTTCGACATTTATAAAACTAATTTTGGTGAATATTAAAGTTATTAAAAGGGTCTTTTTAATACGGCAAAATTGTTCAAAAACATGCTATACATGCATGTAAATGAGGTGAATGTGTACATGACAATTTATGTGATATGTAAGATACGCACTCGTTTAATGTCATCGAATGACATTACATTTAATAAATCGTGATAACATTCTGTTGTAGTCGGTAACGATATAGAAATTCAGTATTTCTCAAATTATGAAAACCTTTTAAAATATGTGTGATAAATATGTAACACAGTCGTCGTTCCCTTTAATTTTATTATCAAACTATTTTAATTTTACGAATATTGAGATAATAATACAAATTGACCTTTTATAATCTACGGCGTTATATATACACAATAACTATCTGCAGAAGTTTATAAAGACATAGACAACGATCGATATTGTCAGTGGAATCGATAGAGACGACATTAAATTTATTAAAAGAAGTTCTGGGTTATTATCTATACGTTGTTTTTTTGTTTTTACTTCCTTGTACTTCGTTCAAGCAACTTTAAACTTCCGTGTACAAAGGAAGTTAAAAGTTAAAAAAGGAGGCGAAAGATTTCGGTTTTTAGATTTCAACGGAAATATCCACTTTGACCATCCCTAAATCCATTTTGATTAGTTTCGGCGTGATGTCTGTAAGTATGTATCTCGCATAACTCAAAAACGATTAGCCGTAGGATGTTAAAATTTTGGATTTAGTACTGTTGCAACATCTAGTTGTGCACTTCCAAAATCCAAAATATTTCGATTTTCAACTTTTTCTTAACTGCAGTAATAAGCTCTCGTTGAGAGCTTTTCAACGATATGTCATAAGAGTTAACATAATTTCATCGGTTCCAGAGTAATAACCAAATAAAATTTTAATTAAAAAAATATTTCTAATTTATAAGAGGAAGGCACATCTGTTCGAATCAGACTTAATTTCCGACTATTTAATTTAAATATATTGATTTATTAATAATTATTAACCTTTTATTGTAAAAAAGTTTTACGATAAATAATAGTTCAATAATAACAATAAAAAAAATCAAAACTTATTAGTGAATTAGAATATTATGTATTTTTAAAAAAGTGTATATGTAATTTAATATTTCCGCGTACAAGAAGTCATGCGGTGTACATATCAGAGTTGGCGAAACATCTGATTATTTAATATTAATTGAAAATGATAATTTAGAATCGTATTATTTATATTTATGAATATGTTTCAGTCTACTTGATAATAAATATCGCTACAAAATTTAATAAATTTCTCCTGTTTTTTTTTTTCATTTTGTTGGTTACATAATAATAATTTAAAAACTTATTAGATACATATAAGACTTAAATTTATTTAAAGAGTAATGAAGGGACTTTTACTCTGTCCTAATATTTCATGTAAGATTGTCGGATTAATAATTGTATAAATATTTCACGTTAATAAAAACTAATATTTTAACAATTGTGTAACTGTTCACTTTTATTAAAGAATTGGAGGATCGTACCTCACTTTCGAATGAAATAAGTTTAAATGAAGTGCAGAAAAATGTATATACATGTAATTTAATAGGCATACAAGGAAGTCACGTGGTGTCCACATCAGAATTTTTTATAACGTAATGAAATTTATTGAATGAGAATTTTGAAAATAATATTGCATTCATTGTGAACGAAATCTTAATCGAGTTACAAACTTGATGTTTTTGGGCCGTTGGAAAACAAGTTCGAAACTAATGGTGCTCGCATAAATCTAATTTTCGCTTTCTAATGTGTTACCGTTCAAAGTTACAACTTGAAAACGTACCCGAAAACCCAGTTTTTTATCTCCAACTCCGGTTCCTGTGACTCGATTCGCATGGAACTCAATAGGGGTCTATTCTCGTTAGATTTTACATCACCCCACCAAGTTTCATCAAAATCGGTTAAGATTTGCGTTCGGTAGAGCGGAGGAAAAAATCGTATAAATACATATGTATAAAAACACTAGATGAGGGCGTGTCTACGGTCACGCTTCTGCAGCTAGACCCTCCAGGCGGGTTGCTCTGGCGGGTGGTGTCTCGGAATGGGATTATTAGGTGTCTAAAATTGCACCTCTTCTTTAAAAATATATATTTTTTTTTGACTGATGAAAATTGATGTAACGAAAGTTATGAAGTGAATCGAGGTGTCTTCGAAAGTATGGCCTCTTATGCTGCGTCCGTTTGGGCGCATAGGTTGGACAGAAATAGAGAACTTATTCAGAATTTAAGGAGTGCCCAGCTCAGAGGATTAATAGTATGCACTGCTGTTTTTAAAATAACCTCCTACGAGGCTACCACTGTATTGGGAAATGCTCTCCCGATCGATTTAGTGGTGAAAGTTCGGGCGGCCATGTAGAAGTTGTGAAGAGGCAAGCAGACAGAGGTATTTATGATGCGGTTTCGAGCCGGGCCTGTACCTGAGCGGAACGGCGATCACAATGCACCGGATCTAAATTTCGTTTAGTTTCCCATCTTCCGACCGAGGAGGATGCACGGCAGCAAGAATGGCACACCACGACTAAGGGAAGGTCCTTGTATAGATTTATACAGGACTTGAGGGGATGGTATGCCTCTCCTTCGTTTTTAAGGGCAACGGGTGCCCAGGTGCTCTTCAACCGCGTGAACTTCAACCATTATTTGTTTCGGTTCCGCCTGGCAGCTGATGAGCTGTGCGTCTGCGGGGAGGTCCAATCGAACGAACACATGATGTTCGACTGCCCGGCTCTTGGGGGGGCCAGAACTCAGGCAACCCTGGAACTTAGAGGTCAAGGGGAAAATTGGCCACGCATAAGCGGCGAGTCGGTATGGCGTAAGCCGCATTGTCGGACCGTGTGGGTGTTCCTTGATTTTTTTTTTTATTTCTTTGTTCAACCGGCATCAGTAATTTATTTAAGGGAAAGACTCCTATCTCACTGCCGTGGGAAGCTACCGGAGAGTTATGGCTGGCCATCAGCAACTAAAGCTCCAAGCGCTTTAATATTAGTGGATAGGTACTTGCTGGCATTCAACGACCAAGGCGTGGCAGCGAATTGCTGTCTTGATGTGATAAATTTAATTTATTGAAATTCATACATATTTTAGTGTTGACGGGGTGCGCCTACCCATTTTAGAATATATGAAAAATGTGCGGTGGAACACGAAGCAAGTGGTGTGTGGCACCACGCTTAGTTCGCTCACGCAATTAGGTTGGCTCTAGGAGCTAGTTAGGACACTGATCGCTAAACTGTTTCGAGGTTCAGTAGCCGTTTGTGGCACAGACATTCGGTCTTATACTTTAGGGCGACGAATGGGATTGGAGGCGGCAGAAATGCCGTGCAAATTAAATAACGAAAGTTAAATTTAAAATTTAACTCGAAATTGATGCTAACGAATCGGAATTTTCCGCTAGTGATCGGTACATTCCGGTGCCTACTTTTTCGTTATAGTTCATTATTTTATGAAGGAAAACAATCACATAAATAAATAAAAAAATATATAAAAAAGATTTTCAAAACGCCACTCTTAAATAAAACGCACTTAAAGGTAAAAAATAATTTTAGAACGGTATCTCAGAATGGATTTGACAACAAGCTTTGATGATGCTGCGACACCCCACTCTTTAGGCCATTCATCACGTATATGAAAAGATTGTCAAAAACATCAAATTTTTAATTTGAAGCTATGAATTTCACATAATCTTACATATCACAATCAAAGTTTGTCGTCAAATCCATTTTGAGATGCCGTTCTAAAATTATTTTTTACCTTTTAGTGCTTTTAATTTAACAGTGGTGTTTTAAAAACTTTTTTTCTAATTTTTAGTTAATTTAATCCAACTATAATTATTAAAACTTTTTGTATATATTTTTTATTTTATACTTTTTAGTCTTCATAAGTTTATACTTTACAGCTACGCTAGCGCACAAGTTTGAGCGTATTTAGCGAAAGATCAGGTCGGTACATTTTACGGTGGGTGAGTGCAATCAATAAATAGGGGGCTAAACGATTTAATTTCCGGATAACCAAGATCCGGTCGATAAAGAGTGTACCTGATGCGTTAAACATTTAGCGCTCGACTTGCTGATACATACGCCAATTGAATCGTGAAAATCGGACGAGCGGTTGGCGAGATATTACGGTTGCATTCCATCGCACCCGCATCCCAATTTCCGAACGGCGCCCCGGGGACACTTGAAAATATTAACGTCCGACGGGTACCGCTGGGAACGGATGGATATTCCTTAATAAAGTTCTGTTTCTTATATCTATTAAATACCTTTTATTATATTTTAATTCGTTTTTTTTTTCTTTCAGTTACGATGCTGGGTTCGGGTTGGCATGTTGCATCAACAGAAATCTTAAGCACGTACAGCGCATTCTCAAGGGAGTTAGTGAAAGCTGAAATAGGTGCTTATATTGGATTAGGACATGTCAATGTAACATTGAAAGGTAAGGCCTTTATAATTACGTTTACTAATAATAATTATAATCCTTTTGATTATTAATATTATTATTATTATTATCTTAAAATAATAATTATTTTTAATTATGAGAAGAAAAAAATTAATTGCAATAGATAACATTAAAACTGGACATGTTTCAATAATTTCATGCAGCGCAATGCAATAATTAATTGTGTCCCATTTTTAATTTCCCGACTATAGTTATACGTATCTGCTACTGTGCTTATAACGCGGTAAGTATAGATCGTTAAAAAAAAATTGTTCTTTTTTAGGTTTTGTGTCATTTTTAAATAAATTTATTTAAAAAATACATTTATATAAATCATAAATAATCTTCGAAAAAAGTTTTTATTCCAATCCTGGCGAGTCCAAAAATGTATTTTTGTCAGATGGACGTTTGTGCACATGTACGTATGTATGTTGGCCTGAATTTGGTCTGAAATCTGGAACCCCGTAGACCGATTTTCTTCAAACATGGTACACGGATACTACCTTCGTAAAAATGTATTAAATGTTTGCAAAAGTTGGAAAAAGGGGTGTAGTTATTTTTGACGAAATAAGATTTGAAATCTTTACTGGGGCGCTTTAGAAAAAAATATTTCTTTCAAAATATGAAAATTTTATCCACATCAAGGATTTACCAAAAAATTGTATTATTATTCACCCCGAACCTGAAAAATGTGATGTGGGCACCACATGACTTCCTTGTACGACTATTAAATTACTACATATACACTTTTTTTTTAAAGTAAAAGTACATAAATTTATTTTTCATTAATAAGTTATTGAATTCTAATTTATCGTAATTTTTTTTTTTTACAATCGGAAGTTAATATTTATTAAAAAATCAAACATGAAATTTATTTATACAATTAATATTATTATATTTTATACACATTAAATGTAAATAATTAAACTTTTAACATAATTTTGCGTATACGTTAATGACGAATTAAATAGGACGATGAAGTGCATCAGACGAATACAGCAATCCTACTTTACTCGACGAGAAAAGACCGAGGAAAGAATAAGAGATTAAGAGAGGATGATGAATGTAAAGAGAAAGGAAATTTAAAAACTAGAGAACGTGTACGCAAATTAAGATCAGAAGAATTATAGTAAACCAAAAATCGATTATATGATTAACAAAAAATAAATAAACGAAATGATGATCAACTCGACTTAGGGAGAATATTTTCCGACAATATCAGAGGAGTAATAACCAAAAGATAAGAATTTTTTGCAATTTATTAAAGATTGGGCGTGTATGTTTCAGTGTATATGTTATTCTTATGAGGGTTTATTTTTCAGTCACTCTGTAGTCACCTTTAACGTAGATAAAATTAAACAGAATTCTAGAATACCTTATTTATTCGAGTACCACCCGCAGCCGAATAAACCCCGCACCACGACTTTCTGGACCGAAATATATGCCCAAATGTATTTGTACATCAGACAATGTTACAAATCTTGACCAAGCTCTTACAAAATATTGTGTCAGTGTGGTCTTAGGAGTTGAAAGGCGAAACCTTCGTTCACTTGTACAACCATTTCATTTCATTTTCAAAAATGAAAACGTAAATACTTTCTAACTTACAAAAAAAAAAGACTAAAACAGAAAAGGCATTAACTTTAATCTAAGCTTATATTCATTAAGGTGTATTTATTTACACAAATAGATTAGTACAATAATTACAAACACACACACACAAATAAACAGGAAAGGAAAAGTAAATAAAGTAATATTGAAATTCTCACACTTAACTTAAGGGTTAAATCTGATAGGTTTTTAAACCTGAAAAGTCGAATAAAATAAATCCAAATCTATCTCTAGTAATTTTTTTGTAAAAATGATTGTAAAAAATACAATGGTGTCGCAAAACACAATTTTGTAGTTTTAAAAAAAAATCGAGTATATACTGGTATTTTAAAGTGCAACATATATGATAAAAAAAATAGGTAAATACTAAAATATTCAGAAAGTAAAGCATTTAAAAATGCTATAAACAGGAAGTGCAAACTGGCAAAGAAGAGTGGATTAAAGAAAAGTGTTCAGAAGTTGAAAGAGAAATGAACATTGGTAAAATAGACGGAGCATACAGGAAAGTTAAGGAAAATTTTGGGGTACATAATTTAAAATCTAATAATGTGTTAAACAAAGATGGTACACCGATATATAATACGAAAGGTAAAGTCGATAGATGGGTGGAATATATTGAAGAGTTATACGGAGGAAATGAATTAGAAAATGGTGTTATAGAGGAAGAAGAGGAAGTTGAGGAGGATGAAATGGAAGAAACAACACTGAGATCTGAATTTAAGAGAGCATTAAAGAACAGTTTAGATTCGGAGTAACAGTACAAGGTGAAAAGATAAAGACGCTACGATTTGCTGATGATATAGTAATTATAGCTGAGAGTAAAAAGGATTTAGAAGAAACAATGAACGGCATAGATGAAGTCCTACGCAAGAACTATCGCGTGAAAATAAACAAGAAGAAAACAAAAGTAATGAAATGTAGTAGAAATAACAAAGATGGACCGCTGAATGTGAAAATAGGAGGAGAAAAGATTATGGAGGTAGAAGAATTTTGTTATTTGGGAAGTAGAATTACTAAAGATGGACGAAGCAGGAGCGATATAAAATGCCGAATAGCACAAGCTTTCAGTAAGAAATATAATTTCTTTACCTCAAAAATTAATTTAAACGTCAGGAAAAGGTTTTTGAAAGTATACGTTTGGAGCGTCGCTTTATATGGAAGTGAAACTTGGATGATTGGAGCACCTGAGAAGAAAAGATTAGAAGCTTTTGAAACGCGGTGCTATAGGAGAATGTTAAAAATCAGACGGGTGGATA
The DNA here is from genome assembly GCF_047948215.1 of Lycorma delicatula. NCBI lineage: Eukaryota > Metazoa > Arthropoda > Insecta > Hemiptera > Fulgoridae > Lycorma > Lycorma delicatula. Next base: position 8,269,824 of record NC_134467.1, read on the forward strand.
AAGCGACAAATAAAGAGGTATTGCGGAAAATAGATGAAGAAAGAAGCGTTTGGAAAAATATAGTTAAAATAACAGACAGACTTATAGGCCACATACTAAGGCATCCTGGAATAGTCGCTTTAATATTGGAAGGACAAGTAGAAGGAAAAATTGTGTAGGCAGGCCACGTTTGGAATATGTAAAACAAATTGTTAGGGATGTAGGATGTAGAGGGTATACTGAAATGAAACGACTAGCACTAGATCTTGGAGAGCTGCATCAAATCAGTCAAATGACTGAAGACAAAAAAAAGCATTTAATTCGGTCATTTAAATTACAATATTATTATTATATTAATAATTAATTAACGTAGGTACTACTTTAGTTCAGAATCAGTAGGCCAGTAAAACGAAAAGAAAGTATCACGTTGAAAAGGATCATTTAAATACGCTTTTTAATATGTGATTTTATTTTTAATTAATCACTGTCACTGTCAATGTCTGTAGAAGGGTTCTGGTATTCTGCACGTCGCTCTGCCAAAGGTGATCGTATTCACTACCATCAAGTTCATTAGATATTTCGCTTTTTTTTAGAAATTTTCCCTTACTAATTACCTGGAAATACCTTCCTAAACATCTTTTATCCAAACACAAATCCGGTTAAAATCTGAAAGTTTGATTCTTCCTGTAGGCGTGAGAAAGAAATTTTCATCAGCCATCCGTTTACTGTACAATTGTTTTAATGCAGATTTGAGCGGTATATTCAGACATCTAGTGGTCGCCATAGAGATGTCAATCCGCCTGGAATTATTACTTGGTCTAAGGACACCTTTTTTAAATATCTTTCACTTTATAACTACTTTGGATAACTTTCGATAACTATGTATAATACTTGCTAAGTTATTTAAAATTTCAAAGTTAAAGTCAATCGGATTTAAAACCGGATGGATGTTAAACATTATTTGTAAACAATTTTATTTTGTATCCAGAAAACCAGCGGACCAAAAAACTGGAATTTGGATCTATATATCTAATTATCTTCTGCTAGATTTCGACTTCGCGAAAATGAAAACATCGCTATCGTCATCATGCGGTGTTCTACCTGTAGGCAGGTCCCTGGCACCACGGGGTTTTCTCCATCTTTATATGTCCCGTGCTTTCCTTTTCGTCTCCTCATAACCTTCATTACCGTTTATGTTAATTTTTTATCGACCTCAGCCTGTTCCTTTCTCGCAATGCCCACATACGTTTTTTTGGTTAGTATACTATATTTTTTTTTTCAGCCTTGTCGAATAATGTAGAATGAAATCGGGCCGAATTATTTAAATAAATAGTTATTCCGATAATTAGAATTTTATTCTTCAAAAAAATAGGGTGAAATACCCGTAATTAAAGTATCATTTTTTGAAAGTTAATTTTCAAGATTCAAAATATAAGTGGATCTAATATTAATGTAGGGAATATGGGAATTTTGTTTTTTAAGTGGGGGATGTAGTGGAACCCCGACTTAAGAATTTAAAAGGCTATTTTTGATGTTTTTTTTACAATTTCTGATATTTTCTCGGTTTTTCAAGTTGTGTCTGTTATAAAAAGTGTTATATGAGTTAATTGTCGAATGTGGAGGTCTAATGGGAACTAAAAGATGTTATTAAAAATTTTTGGCAATTTTACTCTAAGCATGGTATAATTTTGATGGAAATTAAAATATCACGATTCGACCAGAACTCAGATTTTTTTTTAATTAGGCGTTAATACCGACGTGTGTTAAATGCAATACGAAAAGTACATTCGCCGAGAGGATAAACGACTCGGCAACCTATTGAAGCGGCACGTTCAGTATGACTATCGATACATGACGATAGCGTTAACAAATTATTCGTGTAGCCCCCCAAAAAAGAATCAATCAATAAAAAAAAAGACTATACTGCCTAAAAAATTTAGGTATTATATATCATTTATACGATTACGTAGTTACAGACATTCAGTGCGTATAAGATAATGATTTGGAATTTTTAAACGAGTCAATTTCATTGATGAAAATCAATGTTTATGTTTAAATCGATATCATCTTTACGGTCGAGTATATCACCGTTATAATCCAATATTGAATTTTATCGATAATCAACATGACAACCCAAAATTTAATGTCATTCGAAATTGAACTAGACAAACTTATTTGTTACTTTTTTTTTGTTAAAAAAACTACAACAGAAAATAAGTTTATGAATATACTAGAAGAGTAGGTGGTAACTTGGCTTCCACGGTCTTCAGATCTAACCCCAATGGGTTTTTATCTGTTGGATTATGTACAGACAGAATTGTTCTCTGTTCAAATAAGAAATTTTGATCGTTTAAAAGTACGGGTCACTGTAGCTTTTTTTTTATAAAACCGAATATTCTCTGTCGTACATATCAAAAGGACGAATAATAAAATAACATCTTGGTATCTCTAATTAAAGGAGAGTTTCATTTTGATGTCTGACGTACTTTTGTTTCAAAGCTTATAACTTTTTCAAACTTTGCCGTTATTTTACGGACATACTGTATTAATTTATACAGTGATTAAAAAAAAAATGGATACACACTTTGAAATGTCAGAAAATTTATTTTCCTTCGTAAAAGATTAAATTTCTGGGAAGAGTAAGAATACAGTCCGATTTAAGAAATAAGTTCTGGTGAAACTGAATGTTCCAAACGGTGGTTAAAGTAAATGTTCAAAACTGTGGCCTTTTACATCTATACATTTCCGAGTACGAATCACGACTGATTCCGTAGCTCGCACCAAATTTTCCGATGGAATTTCTCCTCACACAGCTTGAATCTCATCCCAAAGCGTATCAAGGTTACATGGTTTACAACGGTACAGTTCTTTTATTGTGCATCATAAAAAAAAAATTGAGCGGCATAGGAAACTCGATCGATCCCCTGTACGCTATCCACTGGCCTGATACATTTTTATAACGCAGCAGGACACCATCTTGCTCGGTAATAACACCTGTCATTACCGTACGCTGCACGAACGGAAGGGAAAATGAAATCGGCAAGCACTATTAGGTACTTTTCTCCGGTTACAGTACTTTCAAAACGGAAAGGCCCGATGAATCCCCTAAGAGACAAACCGCGACACATTCACACCAGCAAATTCACATCCTTTGCGACAGTAATTCGACTATTATCTTCAGCGCAAAACACACAATTATTCCTATTGACAGTTCAATTATGTATGAATTGCGGTTCATTCACCCAAACAATGCTACCCGTAAATGCCGGTTCAGGTGTAACCGTCCTTTAAATCCGATCACAAAATTGTACCCTGCGATCTGGATCCCCTTTTCCTAGTTATTGCAACAGCCTTGGAATGTGCACGCGCAACTTGCCTTTCTTAAGAATGCGTCGCACACTACTAGCATATACACCGCTGTCATGTGACCCTTACCTTACAGATTTTTTGTGGTGAACTCTCAAACAGTACCGGCACTCCATCTGAGGAAGGATTCATCACTTATAACCATGCGAGGTCGCCTGGTCGGCCTTTCTGCACATCACACACTGTTCCGTGGCCTCGAATCTGTCTCATAGACGTGTGAAGACCGCCGTTTTGAACATTAAATGACATTTGGAATTTCCAGTTTGACCAGAAATTACACTTATTTTTTAACGGAATTTAATCTTACTTTTCCCAAAAATTTAACCTTGTAGAAAGGAAAATAAATGTTATATGACAGCTCAAAGTGTGTACACATTTTTTGGAACGTTCTCTTTATTTGGGTATTGGTAAAAATATTTTTTTATTTCGTTGTACGAAGTACAAGAAAGTGTTGCAATCGCGAAAAATTTCGGTTTTCAGATTTCAACGGAAATATCCATTTTGAGTAGTTTCGGCGTACTTCTATACGTACGTATGTATCTCGCATAATTAAAAAACGATTAGCCATAGGTTGTTCAAATTTTGGATTTAGAAGTCTTGTAACATGCAGTTGTGCACCTCCCCTTTTGATTGCAATCGACTGGACGAAAAGTGTCGAAAAAAACTCAAAAATAAAAAAAGTTTGAATTTTGGACTTTTTGTTAACCGCAGTAATAAGCCCTCACTGAGAATTTTTCAACGATATACCATAAGTAGCACTTATTTTCATCGGTTCCAGAGTTATAGCTCAATAAAATTTTAATTAATGAAATATTTGCATCTTATAAGAGGAAGGCACATCAGCGAAAATCTGACTTCATTTTCTTTTTTTAACCTTTTATTTAAATTCAAATATATTGATTTATTGATAATTATTAACCTGTGATTGTAAAAAAAAACTTATTTTACAATAAATAATAATTCAATAATAATAATAAAAAAGTAAAAAAAATGTAATTTAATAGGCGTACAAGGATGTCATATGGTGTCCACATCAGATTTTTATTAATAGATGTTTTCCGTTATCGCATTACTTATTTCTTATATTTCCATTAAAATCAAAAGAAATAAGTAAATTTCATGGAATTATTACAACGGTAATAGTATTGCATACCACCTCTCAGTTAATTAATTACAAAGCGCACTTATACAATAGTAATAATTACACTGAGTAAAATAGGTAAGCCACGTTACATAGACTTATTGTCATTACACCATATATATATATATATATATATATATATATATATATATATATATATTTCACAATTACACTGCTCTATGTACAGAAATTTTAGTATGAAATTACTTGAAGGAAAGCAAAACCAAATTATATTTTGTTACTGGTATATAACGTAACAAATGTTATGAAGTAACTTAAAGCAAAGCAACATCACATTATACCAAATCCCGCACTTACTGTGTTTTTTAAAAGAGTAATTTATATGATGTAACTTAATGTAATGTTGCATTAATTACATTCTATGCAGACTGTAATTATTGTGATTTTATTGTTTAATTTAATTTTATTCTTTTTTTTATAAATTAAAATAGTTTAATTTTTGTTTTTTAGGTTATATTAATTTTACTTGTGCTTTCTTTTGTTTTGTTTAATGTTTTAGTGGAAATAAGATTATTCTACTGACGCAAGATATTATTATAAATATATATAAAAAATGAATTTATTATATATTTATATATAAAATAGTTATAATATATATATATTGTCGCGTGTTTCGCGGCTCGATCAGGTAGAATGTTTATATAATTACAGTTTATTGGTTTAAAATGTTCATAATTACAACCCAGACAAATTAATAACAACGGTGATTATAATAATAATAAAAAATAGTAAACACACAAATATTGATATAGTAGTTAAACCACAATAATAATCAGTACTAATAATAGTAGTAAATAATAATATTACATGTCAATTACAACATATCAAATAATTAATACATCATATGGTACATGACATAATAGAAACATAATCAAAACAGTAAATATGACATAAAAACAGAGTGTAATCAACAAAGAATAACAATCAACATATTACACATTAAATAGTAATAAATGTCTTTAGTAAATAATAAATACAGATTAGACAGGAGAGTTAAAAATAAATAATGGTTTTGAATTTATTCCAGGTAGATTAACAAAAGAAACCTCTAGTCTCAACCATTTTAACCGCTAAGCTCAAATTAACAAACACTCGTATAGTGTTCACTTCCAAATACCTTTCATATCTATCCTAACAGTTTATGAATGATGTCTATCGCATTATTTCTTACACTTACACACTTATAGTTTTAACTCGCTGATAATATTTCTTGTTTACTGGACTTACTCGTGGCGTCATCTTACTCGTATCGAACTGGATTCAAGACTTTCCTCGCTGGACTGACGTCCCGCACTCGTCTCGTATTCTCACACCTTTGACTCTCCTCGCTGGACCGGTTCGCAGAACTCCGCCGAACCTACGACTCCACGTAACTCGCAGCCTTTCCTCGGTGAACTCCTCGCAGAACTGCCCTTGCAAAACCGACGCCGTAACGCCTCGCAGACTAGTTCTAATAGAACTCTGCCGAACACACACAACTTGCAGCCTCCTGTCCTCGCTGAACTGACGTAGTAACGTCTCCCAGAACAGAACTGATTTTTAGCTCGTCTTTCAGAGGTATTTTTACTGTTCGGACCGGACCCGACTCAAAGCGTGAGAACAGTCGATCAAGGGCTTTTGTTCCCATGAATTCCAAATCTGGTCTTTTCTCACCGTTCAACAGGTGTCCATTGTGTGTCAGCGGGCGATATAACAAAGGACGATTGTTAAACGGACCTATTCTTTACAAAAAGGTTCTCCTTTTTGACCCTTTCTGGATTTCTCCAATTATTATACTTTATATTATTTTCATAATAATCGGTAGGAATCCGTTACTCAGGCCGGCTAATTTTTGTAAAAGAAAGAATAGACAATTCTTCTTTTTCCCGTCCATCTGAAAAATTAAATTCAATATTAACTTAATCAAACACGAAGCTTACATTCTGCAAATATTTCTTCTCATTAACGTAATTACTTAAAGAAAAAAATATTTCTTGTAATATACCTGAAAAACAGGTAAAACGTGAAATCAATTTAAAACTGAAGGATTTATATAATGTATATTTAGACTTCTAAAATTTTGGTAAGAATTTCAATTGTAAAGATATAGAGCGAGCAGATGAATTTATCCTATCCGTAGAAACAGGCGCAGGCAGGAAATTTTGAGCACAGCCTCGAAGTAAAATAATATTTATTTATTTAACGCAGTATACTAATTCAATTAATTTATGAACGCTTAATTTTTTTTTTTTCTACTAACCCAATAATTATTACCCAAAGAATAGCCAATTTTAATAATATTGTGTGTCTTAAATGCGTAACAAAGTTAAAATTAGATTTTTCGATCCACTTCGATTTTTTTTTGGTTTCTAGATAGTTTGTTACCATGAAAAGCGAAAATTAGAATATGTCAATATTTTTCGCTGAATGTCAACATATACCAAATACGTCGGTGAAAGACTGAAATATTTTTATATTATTATACACTCAAACCTTCGCCGGTGTATGTCGACAAAATAGATAAGCTATGACAGGGCTCGAAACGATAACTAGAAATAAAAAAAATATATCACCCGATAAAATTTTTTATTTTTCATAACCTTCTTTCGGGTAAATCAAAGAAAAATTACCCAATTCTACTATAAAGAGATTCCGAGAAACCTAGTAAAAAAAAGGAAATTTAAATTTAAACCAAAGATCGCCAAATTAACGTTAATTAGACGAGGTTAGCGAGCGTTAGTTATGTTTGGTTTAAATTTAAACTTCCTTTTTTTTACGAGGGTTTCTCGGAATCTACCTTAGAGATGGGTGTTTCCGCTCGTACCTCAAGAGGTTCAGACGGACGGAGTCAAGTCTGTATTCTACTCTGGACATGTTGGCTCCGTTGAACGTACCGTCTTCAACTGCCACCATCGGAAGCAATCGCGGGTAGAACGTTATCAGACTCTGGAACGTCTAGATCCTGATAAAATTGCACGGTCATGTTCAGGAGGAGCTGGGCTGCTGTAAAGTGCACGATCATAAACATCATCAAGGGTAACCTGGCGGATGGGTAGTGGATGACGGCCAGTTCCTGGGAGTAAGCAGCGGGGGCCCACCCGGGTCGTCGCCAGCCGATAACTCCCGGAAAACGTCAGCAGGTCCTACTGCTCAGAAGCCGGTAGTACATGTATCCCGAACCCGTTACATAGGAACCGTGTTCATGCCTCGCGGCCAGGTCCAGTTCCGTTGGTAAGAAGGGGGAGATTTTTTAGCGGTTGTGTGCCCCGCACTGCCATCAGAGCGGGCCTGACGGCGGCTGGTAGAGCTGTTCCCTCCCCCTACAGAAAAAAAAAAACAAAAAACATTTACCTTAGAGATTGGTATCGGGTGATTTTGTTTTAATTTTTAATTATCGTTTCAATCCCCACCAGAGCTTATCTGTGTTTGTCTGCATATACGAGGTCTGTAAATAAAGTAATGAGGCTGGTTCAGAAAAACATTTCATTTACAATCCATTAGTTATACATGGACTCTATCACCTTGGAAATAGTTCCCTTGGGAAGCCACGCAACGCTTCAAACGGTTTTCCCACTCTTCATAGCAGTGTGGGAACTCAGAAATCGGTTACATTTTTAATAATGTTTTCTACTGTTCCAAAATGGTGTCCTTTGAGATTATTTTTAAAATTGGGAAAAGAAAAATGTCACAGGGACTCGAGTTAGGTGAATAAGGTGGTTGAGGAACTACAGAAATGTTTTTCTTTGCCAAAAACTCATTAATTGAAAGTGCAGTGTGACAAGGTGCATTGACATGATGCAGCATCCAGTTAGTTATTTTTGATGGCTGGGGTCTCACGCGGGCAACTCTTTTCCGTAGTCTTTCAAGAATTTCTCGGTAAACATATTCATTTACAGTCTGTCCTGTAGGCAAAAACTCCTTATGGATATTGTCATTACTATCCAACAAACAGATTAGCATGGTTTTGATTTTTATTTACTCATTTTTGCTTTTTTAGACGTGGAGAGTTTGAAGTGAGCCACTTCTTCTGGCGTTTTGTTTCTGGATTGTACTCAAATATCCAAGATTCATCATCAGTAATAACATTTTCTTTAGAAAATCAGGATCGGTTTCAATTCGTCTTAGAAGATCGCGGCACTCACCCACCCTTTTTTTTATCTGTTCAACAGTCAGGTTTTTTGGGACCGATTTTGTACAAACGTTTTTCACGTTCAATTCGTTTGTCAAAATTTGATGGACTGCGGTACAGTTCAAATTCAATTGTTTTGCAATAATTCTGACAATTAATCGCCAGTCGTACCGTATCAAGTCTCTGATTCGCTCAACACTGTCGTCACGTTTTGAGATTAACGATCTTCCAGAGTATGGATCGTCTGCAACTCATTCCCGGCCATTTGAAAATGGTTTAAACCACCTAAAATCACCTGGCTCGTGACAAAGCGTCATCTCCATACGCCCTTTTCAATTTTGAAAAAGTTTCAGTAGCATTCTCACCGAATTTAATACAAAACTTGATCGCAAAACGTTGTTTATAATTATTATCACTCATTTTTGCAACGCACAACAAAAACTCGTTTCACGAAAAGTTTGTTTACGTCTCACGTGGTAACAATAGACTAAAAATATTAATACCTAATATAAATCGGCTTTCATATAACCATGTGTTTAGTAGTAACTTTACAGTGTTGCCACTTTGACTGCCAAAAAAAACTTGTCTCATTATTTTATTTACAGAACTCGTACACCGGTGAAGATCCGAATGTATAATAATGTAAGCAAATATCTCGGTGTTTCAGCGACGTATTTGGTATATGTCGACATTCACTGGAAGATATCCGCATTCTCTAATTTCGGTTTTTCACGGTAGATTAATTATTTTATATATATTTCATTGTACAGAGAATAAAACTATAAATAAAAAAATATTACACCCTTACCGGGAATCGAACCCGAGACCAATTAATCTAGAAATCATTATATTAAACATTACACATCAATCGTGAAAAAGTTCTTTGAGTAATTTATAATCAAACATCTAAAAATGCGTGTCAGATAATTCGAATCCAACATCTGATAAAACAGTTCTAAATGTCAGTAATTATTTTACTATCCGACACGAAATAAAATAAATATTTCCGAAACTGTTTTTATAATACGATCCAGAATAGTTTACGTAAAATAGAGCTTATTACCTGAAAATCAAGTACGTTATTTGTAGTTAAATACTCATAATTTATGTGGTTACATCATAATCTCTTCCTTGGGGCAAGGACGAAACTAGTTTAACTCATTTTTTTCATTAAGGTACTAAATTATTATTATAACTTTTTTTTTAAATGAACGCAATTACCTGTGTATATATTATATATATATATATAGAGAGAGAGAGAGATAGAGAGAGAGAGAGAGAGAGAACGATACTATTAACTATTTAAATAAAATAAATTTTTTCGAGGGTAAATCAAAAAGTAAAGTGAAAGTCAAAAAATCAGTATATTTATTTGTACCTGCATAAATGTTACGTGCTTTATTTTTCAACATAATCCCCTCCTACTTCTATGCACTTAGTCCATTTTTTAACGAGCTTTTGAATTCCTTTCTGGAAGAAAATTTTCGGACTGGCGTGCAGAAACCTTTTCACCGCTTCTGTGGCTTCTTCATCAGATCGATAATTATTCCCTCACGACTGTTCTTTTCCCGGACTGTATTGACGGTGGTCCAGAAGCTGAAAACCAAGATCTTGAAGACAAAAGACTGTTTTTTTTTTTTTTGTCGAGCGTATACTGAAGCCAAATCACGCCTTTAGAATGTTTACTACGTCTTTTGAATTTGATTTTTTGCTTCAGTAAACCCAATAGCTCACATTAGATGTCGTTGTTTACCGATTGATCTTTATGTGTGAATTAATCCAAGAGTGAACCTTTCATATCCCAGAATATTGTCATCACCTTTCCTGCAGAAGACGTCTGACTTTTGAACGTTTTTGCTGCCGGAAATGAAGGATGTTTCCATACTAATCTTTGTCGCTTACTGTCGGATGTCTCATCAACGGTTATTATTCGCTTAAGAAATAAGTTTCCTTCATCTTCGTAACGTTTCGAAAGATTGAGGAAAATTTTCAAACGATTATCTTTGTAGATGCCGATCAATCGAAAAGGAACCCAACGAGCACAGGCTTTTCGAAAGTTTAAAGAATCATGGATGATTGAAAATGCTGAGCTACGGCTTATATTCGACCCACTTGCGATGTCATCGACTGTAATTCGTCGATTACCGAGAATCATTTGTTTAATCCTTCAGTATTGTCGTTAGTCTTTGAAGTGAAAGGCCAACCTTGCCGCTGTTCATCACAGAGAGAAATCCTACCGTTTTTAAAGCGATCAATCCATTCGTACATCTTGCTTCTATTAAACAACTCTCTCTATATTGCTGCTGTATTCGACGAATAATATCTGCTGTTTTTACCCCTTCTGAACCGAGGAAAAGTATCACTGCTCGCATTTTTCCTTGCTGCGATCAGACAAAGGAGCACTCATTTTAAATAGATTTTAAATAAAATCACAAATAGCTAACGATGAAACGATCGATACTTTCAATGAACAACCGATAGAGGTTATGATTTATAGCAGAACAATCACTGCTGCCTATGTTTGGGAGGGAAATCAAAATTTCCCTTTACTTTTTGATACCCTCGTATATTAGAAATACAAAATGGCGAATAGCCGGTAAACGGTTATACGGACTGAAGACAAAAAAAAACAAAGAAATATAATTTAAAAAGATGTAGAATTAATTACTGCTTAAATCAATTCAGTCGATTTGTTGAACAGTATGATGAAATATTTTTCAAATTATTTAGTAACATTAAAATGATTTACTTTTGAATTAATGAAATTTTTTCTTCAGTTAGGATAAATGGAATTTTTTTTCAAAATTTTTATTAATTCGAAATGAGTTTTATTTATTGGATGAGCGGGAAAATAATTTCATTTCAGATTTTTACGAAGTTATCGAAAAAGTACTAATAATGCGAAAAATTGCGGTTTTCAGATTTCATCGGTAATATCCCTTTCGACCATCCCTGAATCCATTCTGAATAAATGAAAATTGTTCATTCTGAAAATGAACATTGTTGTAAGAAATCATATATCTAAATATAATATTGGCGGAAATGCTTTAATAAGCGATTTTAAACGTTAATATCATCTAACGTTAGCGAATATTAAGGATTGATGGCAACGTAACGAGGCATATTTATAATAGAATTTTTTTCAGATTTATCTATATATAAGTACATATATATATTTTTTTATTTTCAGGTATTAACGACAAAGATATGGATTTTAATGAAAGATTTTCATGGCTGGGTCCGCATGATATGAAAGAATCTTATAAAGAAGCACTGGTGCGTGGCGTGCCGTTTCCGATTCTTACTGTAGCAGAATATTTCAGTTTAAACGACGAAGGATTTAATTGGGGTGGACGATATCGCGCCGCTGGATATTACGGTTCTATATTTCTTTGGTAAGTATTTATTTAACTATTTTTTTATCTTTTGTATAACAAGATGTTTGTTATACAATTCTAGTTTAATTTCTAGTTTTCATAATTTCGTAATTTTTCTTTTTATCGAGTACGTAAGTAATCGGTAGAATATAAGGGTTTGAAAAAAATAATTTAATATGCGTAAAATTAAATTAATATATTTTACTTCTTTTTTTTTTCTTTTTTTTGTTTAACCTCCGAGTCCACAGTTAAGCATTACTTCAGAGGATGAGATGAATGATTTGTAGCGTGTGTGAAAATGCCATGCCAATATATTTTACTGAGCTTATATTTTGAATTTTACTTTCCTAGAGTAACTGCTATATTAAAGGGAAACGTACGGTGATCATGTCAAAAATGGGCAACCGGGATTTTTGCAAATTTTTACGTTTTAGGGTCCAACTAGTTCATCTAGACCAAAAAAACGTATGTGGACAGGTATGTATGTCGCACTGCTTTTGACCTTACATTTTTTGACCGATCGAAACGAATCGGCTAAAGTATTTCTCTATATGAGGTATTGATCGTGTTAATTTTTTTTTGAAAATGCTTTAAGAGGCTAGGGGGATATCGCGAAAACGCTGATTTCGATTTTCTTCACAGGTATTAAGGAGAAAACTATATTAAAGCGAATTTGTTACCTACAACCCGAAGTTGTTACCTACAAACTTTATTATTTTTTTTTTTTTTTTTTTTTTGTCTTCAGTCATTTGACTGGTTTGATGCAGCTCTCCAAGATTCCCTATCTAGTGCTAGTCGTTTCATTTCAGTATACCCTCTACATCCTACATCTCTAACAATTTGTTTTACATACTCCAAACGTGGCCTGCCTACACAATTTTTCCCTTCTACCTGTCCTTCCAATATTAAAGCGACTATTCCAGGATGCCTTAGTATGTGGCCTATAAGTCTGTCTAGAATTACTATATCATCAGCAAATCGTAGCATCTTTATCTTTTCACCTTGTACTGTTACTCCGAATCTAAATTGTTCTTTAACATCATTAACTGCTAGTTCCATGTAAAGATTAAAAAGTAACGGCGATAGGGAACATCCTTGTCGGACTCCCTTTCTTATTAGGGCTTCTTTCTTATGTTCTTCAATTGTTACTGTTGCTGTTTGGTTCCTGTACATGTTAGCGATTGTTCTTCTATCTCTGTATTTGAACCCTAATTTTTTTAAAATGCTGAACATTTTATTCCGGTCTACGTTATCGAAAGCCTTTTCTAGGTCTATAAACGCCAAGTATGTCGGTTTGTTTTTCTTTAATCTTCCTTCTACTATTAATCTGAGGCCTAAAATTGCTTCCCTTGTCCCTATACTTTTCCTGAAACCAAATTGGTCTTCTCCTAACACTTCTTCCACTCTCCTCTCAATTCTTCTGTATAAAATTCTAGTTAAGATTTTTGATGCATGACTAGTTAAACTAATTGTTCTGTATTCTTCACATTTATCTGCCCCTGCTTTCTTTGGTATCATAACTATTGGTATCATAAATTATTTTTAAATAAGAAAAAAATATTTTTTTCAAAAAATCAACCCCACCTCCTAAAATTGAAATATGTTTGTTTTTTTTGTATTTTTTCTCTATTTCCCTTTAAATATTTTTCAAAGATTTTTTGAAAGTTTATATTTTATATATGGAGCTACGATGAAATGTCTACAATTATTTAAAATTATAGACCCCGGATCTAAAATGCAGAGAAGTTTTTTTGAACATTTTCTTTTTCTTGTTTTAACTTTTATTGAAGGGGATGTTAGATTTAGAGAAAAAGTACTTAAAAAAATTTATTAAGCTTAACTATATATATTTTTTCCCCTAATATATACGTATATGTTGCAGTCTGTTAAACGATAAGCAAACCCACCGGGTTAGTGGTGAACGCGTCTTCGCAAATCAACTGATTTCGAAGTCGAGATTTCCAAGTTCAAATCCTAGTAAAGGTACTTTTATACGGATTTGAATACTAAATCGTGGATACCGGTGTTCTTTGGTGGTCGGGTTTCAATTAACCGTACATCTCAGAAACGGTCGACCTGAAACTGTACAAGACTACACTTCAGTTACACTCGTATTCTGAAGTACTCTGAAGTAATACCTGACGGTGATTCCCGGCGGCTATTCAGGAAAAAAGAAATTAAACGATAAGCAACCCCTCTCCACGGCTCGATGAGATGACGACGATATATTTGATATCTAAATTAGATGTACTCTTGTACAGACTCAGGCCTACCGGTCCTGTGATAACGTCTGGTTAATCGAACTCTGACCATCATATTATACCGGTATTCACGAACTAGCATTTAAATCCGTATAAAAGCAACTAACTTTTACTAGGATTTGAACCTCAGAACCTTCAACTTCAAAAATCAGCTGATCTGTGTCTACGAGTAATCACTAGGCCAGCCCGGTGAGCTTACCTATATAAAAATATTACTAAAATTTCAATATTTTGAGAAAAACTTTTCTTACAATTTATTCTCCACCTCTAAAAAATATATATTTTTTTGTTTTTGACACTAAGTCTTTTAATTTTTTTTATTAAAAAATCTTTTTATATTTTTCTTTATCGCTTAAACGGCTATTAAAATTATAGTAGCTTTGGCCTATACGTAATATTCCAGTAACGAAATGAGAAGCAATTTTTTTCATTACTTTTATAAAAGTTATACTTTATTTTTTCAATATTTTTTACCATTTCTGTTGTAAATTATTATTTTTTTTAGAGATCAATTCTTTTTTTAGAAAATTTTCTCCACAGGGTAAGGAAGCACCTAAAATCAAAATTTGTATTATTCGATGTTTGATTCTTTTCTTTTTCCTGTTTAGCCTCCGGTAACTACCGTTTAGATAATTCTTCAGAGGATGATATGTATGAGTGTGAATGAAGTGTAGTCTTGTACATTCTCAGTTCGACCATACCTGAGATGTGTGGTTAATTGAAACCCAACCACCAAAGAACACCGGTATCCACGATCTAGTATTCAAATCCACGTAAAAATATCTGGCTTTACTAGGACTTGAACGTTGTAACTCTCGAGTTCCAAATCAGCTGATTTAGGAAGACGCGTTAACCACTAGACCAACCCGGTGGGTCGATATTTGATTCTAATCCTAGTAAACCTACTACGATTTTTTATTTGATATTTGGAAATTTTTATGCTTAACTTTGATTTTAGTAATTATTGTGATCATATAATCGATAAAAAAGAGCCCTCTTCATATTTAGGCTTCCAAATTTTTTTTAAATTTGGAAAATCTTTTTATTTTTCTCGATTTCAACGTTTATAAGGTTAATTTCATGCATTTTAGCGTAATTAAAGTCTTTGTAATACAGCAAAATTTCAAGAATAAGTAAAGGCTTTTTAAATGTTTTTTATTTTACAGTTTCATAGAATTTGTTACGGTTTCATTTTTTTACAACTTTTACTTTTTTATTTTACCGTTTTGTTACAAATTTGTAGAATTTTTTACTTTACAATTTTTAACTTTCTTTTTACAACTTTACAATACTAACTTTTGACCGATACACCCGGGAAAGTCATGGAATACTTTTCCGGTTTTGTTTTCTTTTAATACGGAACGGGCAGGAAATCCCTTTACATCGCAATAAATCCTTCTCTGCTTTTCGGGCTCTACTGTTGTTAATTCTCACCGTTAATATCGCTCACTGCTGATGGAAAAAGCGGGGAGGATAAGCCGTAGTGGGGATCGTCCGTGGTATTCATTCGTGATGAGATGACCTTAGTCGCAGTCGAGTGTGAAACGATGGCGCATGTGAGTGCGTACACTGTCGAAGAGCGTTTGTACCTTGTGTGTAGTTCCACGAACGTCCACGCGTCGACAAAATATTGAGAAACGTTACGAACGACTTTTTTGTGCGTTTTGGGCAAACGTTACTGACGCGGGAGAAGAATGCTTTTACAACGGGAAGCGTTCTTGATACGCAACGCAGTGGGAGGCCGAACACTCGATCTGAGACGTGCACCGCTATAAAGGCATCGATTCAACGATCACCGATAAGGCAGCCATCAAAGAAGTGGATGAAGAGCTTCTACTTAACCTTTCCTTTATATACTTACAATTAAATCAAATTAAATCAGCAATTGCGACTCCCTCCGGAGAAGGGGGCGCATTGCTCCCTCCAAATAACAAATGCTCCCTTATGGCGTATTCCTGCTAGCCAATAAAGCGTTAGCACCGAAAGGACTTCAGTGGACGGACTGAAGGGGAATCGCGTCGGGACATGGATTTTTAAAAAACCTAGCCTCCTGCGGTCGGACCCAGAAACGGGTTTGAGAACGCTGGACTCATACGGATATGGAACGCTATACAAAATCCGTCCATAAAACTAAATGAAACCGTTAAAGTCATAACCGACATTAAAATAAACTACTAAACCCGCCCGATTAATAGATTGATACAGCAGCAAGGGACACTGTCCAGGCTCTGCGTTTCCGAAGGGAGATGAAACTCCCGCCATTTTTGCGTTCCGTACCGTTCACCGATAAAATCAACGCGCAAACATTACGCAGAGTTAGGAACTCCGAGTTCGAAAATGCGAGGCCATTTACGGAAGGACTTAAAAGTTAAACGTTTTCATCCGACCACAGTTAATGAGTCGAGTGACAATGTTTATGCGTGTCGGTTATTAAAATGAAGGTCATGTTCTCAGACCGTTGTGCGACTTATCGAAGCTCTCGTAACCGAAATTTTTTATTCACTTTTTTGAGAAAATCGAACGCCATCTACCTCATGTTACGATGCCGGCTGGGATAACAGCCGAACCTTACTTGGTCCTTACTTTTTCGATGGCGTAGTTAATCGACATTGTTATTTGAGAACTATCGACGAGCGGTTGCTTCCAGAATTAACGACAAGAGGGATCGCTGACATTATTACATTTTAGCAAGACGGTGTTCCAGCGCATTTTGATTTGATTCTCCGCAGACGCCTCGATGAAATTTTTCCGAATCGCTGAATCGGACGACGGGTCAAAAAAGTTACCGCTTCCATCGAGAAGGCGTATCTGACAGTACGCTCTGGGGTTTTGTAAAAGAAGAGATACGAAAACGTCGATACTTCAGCAACGAGCAGCTCGTAGGCGATGTTTGGTTTACATTTGAAATGATCATCTCTGATACGTTGTTGCGGATGAATAACCGGACATAGAAGCGTATAAAACTGTGCTTCGAACACGGTGGAACTCACACAGATGTTTTAGATCTACAGAAGGTAAACTGTACGTATCCTAATAATTTCATAACTAGCGTAAAGGGATTTCCCGTCAATTACGTATTTTATAATTATTGTTTTAGTTGTTATTTCTTTATTATCTACTGATGATGGCCGTTTAATAAACGAAAAGAGCATCTTCTTTCTAACAAAAGATTTATGACCTTTTTCATTTTTTTTTAAATTTATTTTTAGTATTGTTTTCACTGTCAAATTAATATTGTATTAACGCTTTATTTTATATGTGTATTTTATTTTAACGGTGTCAGTAGAAAATACGATGGTATTTTTATATGTATATTACAAAAAAGAATAATAAATAAATAAAAAAAATATTTAGAGTGGTGAGAATAATAATAATAATAGGCAATGAGCAAATACAGTAACCATTTCATGTCAAATGACTCAAGAGAAGTAAAAAACGAATTTCATGATTTTGTAAGTTTATATTTCTATCTTTCGTAGCAACATTATTATTATTATTATTTAAAAGGAGTGTGGGATGGTAGAGGCACGAATCACGTTTGACATTTTGTATTTTTCTTTTTATTTCGTTTCATTTCGTTTTTTTTTTACATTGCACAACATAATAAGAAATAAAGTACCGTACAACATACAACAATGTTGTTGATTTGTATTGTTGCATTATGTTTTATATTACTGTTTGTATCACTACTTCGCGTATTCGGATCAATTCTGTTTCTTTTACTATTATTATTTTAATACAGTAGTTTGGGTGAGAAAGTTTCGATTTCGTGCTCGCGCGCCTTTTACATCTTGTGTTTACATAAATTTTTACCTCTTACAAATTAATGCAATTCCCTCAAAATTCTTGATCCTATTTTTTTTTAAATACATCCCCATTTTCAATTTTTGAATTTTTTTTCATTAATTACACTTATATCTTATATACAGAGTGATTCAAAACTATATGGCAATCTCTCGGAAACTGATTCCGTAGCTAAAAATAGGAAAAAAGGTTTATATAAACGTAGGCTCGAAAACGCTTCGTTAGCGAGTTACGGCTAGCGCAAGATTTCGCCCGGGGAAATGAAGACTTTCTGAAATTCTTTTGAATTATGGGGCGATTTTAGTTGTTTCTTACGGTTTTTGACGGTAACAGTATCGAATGACAGTAAAAGTTGTACTTTCTATGTCTGTTAAGCCGCCGTGCCGTATTCCATCGCGCCTTCTAAATCTTCTTTTATCGGTAGGCGAAAAAGACAAAAAGAGTCCTTTTCTTGTAGAAAATTTAATATTAATACTGTACGCGGTCTCTGAATTCGATCATCCAACGGTTTGGCCGCAGTAAAATTGAATATCGGCAAGAAATATAACTCTGTTGTTGCTCCAAGCCATTAAAACAGCCATCATCTTAAAACGGTGAAATATTTCGTAACGGTGATAATCCTACGTTCTTCCCGAATATAAAAATTATGTTTGTGTAAAATTTCAGCTAGATCGGTCGAGTAGTTTTTGCGTGAAATCTTATAGATTCGCAGACATCACTAAATTAATATGTACAGTTTATAAAAACAGTTTCAAGAATTCAGAGAACGGTCCCAGGTATCGAATTAAAGAAAAAGCTGTCTTTATCAACACATGTCCGGAAGCGCTTAGCTTATCGGCTATCCGTCGTTTTGTATATTTGAAGTAAAAATTTATTTCTCAGGAACGGTTAATCCTATCGAGCTGAAATTTCGTATACTGCTAGGGTACCTAGAGGTTTACTTGTAAAAACATAATGAACCTGATCACTCAGTCCGTTTCAAATCGGCGGTCGCGTAAACCTTTTACGTTTTATGACCTTATTTATTCAAATCCGTTCATAAATAACAAAGTTACGGCAAAAATTCTTGAAACGAGTTATTCGTTTAAAAAACCAGATTTCATTTCCTCCCGAATAAAATTAAATAAGTCGACAGGATCTCAACCGAAATAATTTTATTAATTTTTTCTCGTAATAAATTTTATTAATTTAATAATATTGAAAACATTACGATAAAATAAAATATTCATTATTTTTATACGAGTAAACCTCTACGTACCCACCGGTATACGAAATTTCGGTTCGATAGGATTAACCGTTCCTGAAAAAATAAATTTTTATATTAAAAATATAAATTGCCGGATTTCGGTAAACTAAGCCGGACGTAAGTCGATATAATTTTTTTTTTCTTTTTTTCGATTCCGGGGACCGTCCCCTGAATTCTTAAAACGGTTTTTATAAATACTTTTTATAACAGATTCGGTCGGTAAATTCATTCGTACTTAAAAATAGTTTATTCCATTCTCTAGCGGGCCTCTCTGGCGCGAGCGGTAGCGTCTCGGTCTTTCATCCGAGGGTCCCGGTTCGAATCCCGTTCTGTCCAGGCGTTTTTGCACGCTACAAATTGCCGTTTCATCTTACCTTCTGCAGAAATACCTAACGTTCTGGTGGTCCCGGAACATAAAAAAAGAAATTCATTCTCAAACCATTTAGTAAATATATTTATTAAATATTAATTTCCATCGGTTTGCGAGTTTTAAACGAAAATTTGAGTGGACGAACAACTTCACGAATATTTTTGATAATATATACAAAAATGTTATTTTTAAAGGAGGGTGAATCAGTGAATCGTATAAATGTACAATTTGAAAGAGTCGATGTATGAACCTTAAGTATCCTTATATGTTGTTTGATGGATATTGTTTCTTTATTTTTGTATAATTAATATAAAGTTATTATTTAATAATAAAATCTATTTATACTAAGTACACAGATATTTTCTTTTATAAGTTGCCAAAGATTTTATTTTTTTATTTGTTTATCCTTTTTCAGGTCATCGTTGTCTTCATGGTTTCTAATGAATTTAATGTTAATTGTTGTGCCAAGGTACGGAGCATATTTAATGATGTTAACAGGTGTCCTCATGATGTCAGCCGCATTAACGTATCACTGTTTATTACCGAATCCACCGCTTTTAGTCCATTTTGAATATAATAAAATTTTGACTTTCAAATTTGGCTGGTGTTTTTACATTGTTATAACTGCAGGTATTTATTTATTATTATTGTTTCTTATATATATATATATATACATATTTAAAAAAATTATTTACAACAATTTTAATTAAACTTTGATTAAAATACTTTATATAAGAAAAAAGTAGCAAGGGTTGTATAACTTCCTGTTTTGCCAGGAAGTTGTTCCGGTTTTGTCCTTGAACGATTTATATTTCAATTATGCCAAAGATTAAATATTTATGACTCTATTATGTAATGCGTGTGGGACGATTGTGAAAAAAATCAAAATGTTATTTAAAAGGTTACAGGTCGCATTTGACCCGTCGATCACATAATGTTTTTTATCTTAAGATTATGCTATATTAAAAGATAAATCATTGAGAAAACAAAATCAGAAATTTTATTAAAAAATTCGAGTCTCATTTGAAAGCGAGTACATTTTTTTATTCAGTAATTGTTTTCAGATTACGAATTCTTTTGTGACCGGGAACAGTGCGTACAATTCATTTTTTTCAGTAGAAAAGGGGGTAATAAAATCGAATGGTCAAGTAAATTATAATTGTGTTTATTTCTCTGATGAAAATACTCTCGTAATTATGAAAAAGGGATTTATTGTACCTATTCGCATGAGATCACAAAAAAAGGAGTATTGGGTTCTTATTTCTCTTGATGTTACGCTTAAATTGTTTTTAAAAAAAGCCGTATATTTGATATCGACCGTCCTTAAATTTTGCAACAAAATGCGGCACTTAATTCACTTAAAATTATAGACAACCGTGTTCAATGGTTTTTTGAATAATAAAGACTACCCAGACACAATTAATTGAATGACGATATTTTTTTTATTTTTTTTTTATTAAATACGAACTATGTATGATAAAAGAACAACTGAAAATTTCATCTGATATCTATTAAACATGTAAAAAGTCGGCAAAGGATCGCATAACTTTTCCGGCTTTACTTTGACAAGTATTTATTTCAAATATGTCATCCAAAAGGTTTTAAAATATTAATGATTTAATTATTCAACGTTTAGAGTATAATTTTCAAAAAGATAAAAATATTAAATACTAAAATTAGGTCTAATTTGACTCCCTTTCTTTCTTTTTCCTGTTTAGCGTCCGGTAATTACCTTTCAGATAATACTTAAGATATGTATGAGTGTAAATGAAGTGTAGTCTTGTACAGTCACAGTTCGACCGTTCTTGAGATGTATGGTTAATTGAAAATCCAACCTCCAAAGAACACCGGTATCCACGATCTAATATTAAAATCCGTGTAAAAATAGCTGGCTTTACTAGGACTTGAACGCTGGAACTCTCGACTTCCAAATCACCTGATTTGGGAAGACGCGCGTTCACCACTAGACCAACCCACGTTGGTATTCACGATCTAGTATTCAAAAATTTGACTCCCTAGATCAAATTATGTTTTTTGCTTAAAGATTAAGTTACAGGTAAGAAAATAAGTTTAAAAACCTCGCTGTCGTAAAACCATCTTCTAGAATATGAATAAAAATGGAATTTGCGAACTTATTTACTGTTAACCGTTATATACAATCTCATTTTCTTTAAAAACCCGCCATATATTTGTAATTAAAAATTAATGCGAAGTAAAGAAATATATATATTAATAAATTTTTGATGCTTACTATCGTGTAAATTATTTTTTTTGTTCGGGAAATAACCGAAAATATGTCAGAGCTTTTGTGCGGTCTATAGTTGTACAGTCTACACTGTAGGAATCATCTGATGTTTTGTATAGCATTAGTCGCGTGAGGTAGGTTATGTTTTCTGTTTATACATATATTTGTTTACTTCTGGAATGCGGTAGCCGGTTGTTTCATTATACAGTTTTCTAAACTTGTTTATACATTATTTATTTGTTTGACGGGTGAATTCTAGGTATTTATGTGAAGTCTATAATTATTTTATATCGGACACTTGGCTTTTTTTGTTTGTTTTAATTTAATTAGTATGTTACATTATACAGCTTATATTATGTTATTATACGTACTATATAGCTTTTTAAGATGTTAATTTAAACGGCCAGACTCGGCAGTTTTCAGAAAAATTATTTACCTGTTCTCGCCAAAAAAAAATAAACTAACGAATTGTTATAATGTAAATATTTTATAATACAGTATTCGGAAATTCCAATCCATTTTACAATAGCAAAAAAATTGTAGAAAGTAATACTGTTTTGTATTTAGCGTAATGATGTTTGTTTTATATATGATCCCAATATCTTTTATTATAAATATTCATCAGCTAGGTTTTTTTTAGCAATTCATTTGTAAAGGAGTTATATGATTAGTAAATCTGTAGCATGTTTTAAGTTTTCAACTAAATGGGGATTAAGTTTCTTTTTAAAGGAAACATCTTTTCTTTTTCTGGGATTAGAGAGCAAGAAATATAGTGTATATAATTCTCTGCATTAGTGTAGATTTGAGATGTTATGTATTGTATTTATTGTTTTTTTTTTCATATATTTATTTTATTTTTAGGTGCATTATGCCTACTTGTAGGACTAGTCATAACAACTCTAGATATGATTTATCCAAATCGTTTTTCAACCATATTAGAAGTAGATTATGACACACCATTTGATCGACATGTTATAATTGAAGAAAGTCATCATAAAAGTCATAAATATTATAAAAGAGGACTCGAGGAACCTCAAAATATTGGTCGTAGGATATTACGGTAAATTTTTGCTATTTGTTTATTGTTATATAAACATATTTCTTTTTATAATAATGTACTAATTTTATTATAATTTGCAGATAAATTTTGAAGCTTAATTAATAACTTTTTTCATAATAATGATGATATTATAAGTAATAAAAAACACAGGGATGTCTTACTGTATTGCCCAATCACTTTTATGTTAAATGATGTAATTTTATTTTATTAATCTAAATTATCATCAACAAGATTAAAAATAAACTCTTACAAAAAAAATCAAAAAAATATGCCTTGTTATCAATATTTTTTTTCATTTCTGTCGGTTTGAATGTTTTAGATTAAGATTTACTTTTATTAGTTATTTTTTTCTTGTAATAATTATTTCAGTCAACAATGTTTACTTTAAAAAAAAGAACAAAATAATTTGTATTGGTTTTATACTTATTACTAAATTTTTATACATATTACTATAAAATATAATATATTTTGGGAACCATTAAATAATTATTTAAGCCTTCAAGAGCACCCATGCAACTCTAAACTTTTAAATGGTAAGGTTAGGCTTATGATATGTCCTTTAAAGAACAACGAAAAACAAAACATTTGAGATAAAAAACTTCATATTACACCATCTCTAATCAAAATGGTGGCCACTTAATGTTTCCTACAGTCAGTTTAAAAAGTCAACTTAACTCCTCAATAGTAAATTATTAAAAATTAAAATTTTGCAAATGTTTCTACTTCAAAACTACCAATTTTTACTCACTATGGGGGTAATTCAGACATTTTGAAAAGAAAGGCTAGGGTTGTGTCACATTTTATAGAAGATTGAAAAAGAATTTGACATAACATTTTTTTAGGGTACAATAACCTAACAAAAATTGCAGCCATTTAATGTTTGAGTTGATCCCCATAGGGCTTTGTGTTCTTGTATCAAAAAATTGAAACGAGACAGTAATGTAATGGAACGATGTTCACTGTACAACCAGTCTCTTTTATTTATGTTTAGCTTATTTTAATTTTATTGTTTATTTATATTTAATGTAAATAATTTAGTTATTTTCAATGACTTTTGTTTCTAGTCGTTTATCTTCGAAAAAAGATGATAACGAACGTAGTTTAAGAGGTGTTGATAATAGAGGATTTGAATTAGATCCGCCTAAATCGCCATGGCGATATCCACTCCATCGTCCAGCGCTTCAGGCTGCATTTAAACGTACTGATTCAGCCAGTAGTACTGGTTCAAGTTTAAGAGTTGATTTTCTAAATATAGATAATCATAATCAACCGATCCATTCAGATCATCATGTTTATAATAATAGGTAAGTTCTTGTCATTATATTTTTTTACTATAAAATCTTACCAAACTAAAAACTATTTGAACATCAAAAAATCTTTTAGTACATTTCCATTTTAAGTTGGCAAGGGGGGACGGTATTGCGTAGATGTGATTTTAATGATAAAATGTCACCGGAGGTTAATGCGTTTGTTATTAAAGATCATCTGTTACAATTAAATTATAGTATTCCAAAGGAATTATGTACTTAAAAAATAATATTAATTTTATAAAGTTTAATAAATAGATTATGAAATTCTAATTCTTCAACACATCTGGCCAAAGATTTTGATGGCAGAGAATCTGAAAAAATAACCCAATTATTTTTACTTTTTTATGGATAGTTTATCACATAAGCTGAAACCTTATGTAGCGGGAATATGGAATAGAAATATTGTACAATATTAAAAAAAGACATCCCATATTGGGATTTGAATCCAGAACCTTCTGTAAGAAAGATAGAGATGTTTTCTCTCCATGATGGAGACTGCTGAATTATTATTATTATGTAATGTAATTTTAATTCTAAATGGAATTTTATTTTTTTGATAATGGTGTAAAAATTATCTGGTATCTGAGCATTGCTTTTCTTAAAAAAGATAAAGAATTTATTATACCTGTATTTATTTTATTTGGAAATTCCCAGTTTTTTTTATAGAAACAATATTTGCTTAGATGTAGTGATAGAATAAATGTTAAATTTTTAAAATTCAAATATTAATCAAATACCAATTATTTGAACACTCGATCATAAAAATCTGTTTATAGCCTTTTATAAGTAATTTTAATTTTAATTTTATTATTTATTCATTTAATAAAATTTCAAATTAATTTTTTTAATATATATTTATTACAGTAACTATTAATTTAAGTAAAGTTTAAAAAAATATATATAAAAAATGTAGTGAAAAGAGAAAAACTAATTTTTCCATTACACCCTCAATGCAATCTTTTAAACTTATTTTTTGAAGTTGACATCAAATTTTAAATTAACTATGAGTGTACGAGATACAGTTTACAAAACTTATTTGAATTAAAGCCTCAGACTAATTTTAAAATTCAGCATGAACTTCAAAAAATAAGTTTCAAACATTGTATTGAGGACACTCTAGAAGAATTATTTTTTTCCTTTTCAGTGCCATATTTTTTTTTTCTTTTAGAATCGTTTCAGCTTTTCCAAGAATTTTTTTTATTCTGTAACTTCTTCAAAGCAGAATTATGTGCATGCTTACAAAAGAGATTGCTCATTAAATAAATGAACATTCTCTTGGAACAAAACAAGCTCAATTAAAACAACTTAAAAATCTGAGGGAAAGAACACGTAGGATTCGGAGTTAAGAGTCAGATATTGTATATGAGCAGAGGTTCTCTAAAATGCCGAAATAATGTAAGTTTTCAAAAAAAATAGTCTGAAAGGGAACATTGACATGCAAGTGCGTTTCAAGTGAGAATAAGAACAAAGATCACACCATTTTTTTGTCGATTCATGAACTTATTTGTAATGATATGTCTGAAGAACGTTCACATGAATCGACTGCTGTAAGTAAACATAAAAAATTGGAAAATGAAAGAACTGACGGAAGACATTATTTGTTTAAGAGAATGTGTCAAAAATTGAGTAATCTAACGTACGTATTCAATGCAGAAGCTTTTCAAAACGTAATAAATATGTTGTACTGCCTAGATCAGTGTTTTTCACCCAATATGGTTTTTATAATAGCCCGGTACCATTCATAATGGTGTAGGACCACTGTGAGATCATCCTGTATTATTTTATTTAAAAATCCATCCAAATTGGTGCATTTAGTAAAAAGTTATGCCCAGACTAAGAAAAAAAAGTAAATGTATTAAATTGAGACCCTTATCCTTTTAAAAGTTTGTTAAAAATAAATAATAAAACTCACTTTTTAGACATATTTTTATATTTATTTTTATTTTTTGATCGATTTAATAGTTATTATTAATTAAAATAACTGAAAAATTATAAAAGTATCTCGCTATCACAGATTTTTATTTTTGCAAAACAAATGTTCAGGGTGAAGTTTGCTAATTTTCTTTCACATATTAAATGAGAAGTTCTAAAACATCACTCTGAATAAACTGTTTATGGCGGGGTGATTAAAGATTCTAAAAGCAGTTCCCTTTTTGTGAGAATACAGATTAGTTTTTTAAGTATTTGAAAATGTTTTGAGGTCTTTGGGAACACGACCTACAATTATCTATACAATATAATATTCATTGTTGAAAAGAGTATATATGTATGTAGTGGGTTATTCAGGAAATACTTTGTAATATTTGAGGGATTCAAATATTTTTCCATCGCTATTTAAATGTCAAGTATTCTAGTTAGATGTGTTAAACTTTTTCACTAGTTTTAATTCTTTTTTTTTTTTTATAGACGAAGTATAGTTGATAAGCCTTCAGTATCGCCTGTGAGAGAGGTAGCAATGTGGTAAATTCCAAACCGTTTGAAACATATTGAAATCAACAATTATTATCTACATATAAAGAAATGGATAAAAATATACCAAAGTACAAGAGGTATTGATTATTCATTTGTTGTTGATACTGGTGATAAATAACATGCGTTAGTATTATTTTATTATTAATTATTATGGTATGGTCTAAAAGTCATGCAGTCTTCAAATTTAAAAAAAGTGTTTTAAATGTAATCTCTGAAAATCCATAAGTTTTTTAATATTTAAATCTAAAGTATGAGGCTTGGTAAAGTCATTGAATACATTAGAATTTGTTGATCTCATATTCTTCTGGTAGGGACTTTTTTATTTTTATTTAAACAAATATATGAATTTATAAAAGATAAATTGGCTCTTGTAAAAAATCTACTTCTCTTTGTTGGCACATTTAATACTTGAACTAGAATTTTTTATGAAACTTTTTTAAAACTTTATAATTTTTTACATTTACAATCAAATTGGTTGATTTTTATTTATTTTGATGTAAATTATCTAGTAATAATTATATATAATTTTAAAATATTTATTAATTTATCTTTGATTTTTAACATTTTAAATCAGACATATGCTTTTTTACGTGATGAAATTTAGAATCTCTGAATCGAAGTATTGAATTCGATAAGAACAGCAGAAACTGTAATAATATTTACGTTTAAATTAATAGTAATAATGAAACCGGTGATGGAATTGAAAGTTTGCTGAATTATTAACTTTCACTAGTCCAGTATTGGATTTTGTAGGACTTGGTCAGTTTCCTGTTCTAATTAAATGTTAGATCTGCTGATATTGGTTTTATTATATTTTATAATGATCGGGGCAATTTTATTAATAAGTATCGCATTCTACCACGAGAATTCTCTCTATACGTCCTTAAATTATTGTTAAAGACACTTGATTAATCTAGAGAGTACAATTTTCACTGTACTCAATAGAAAAAAATTATTTTAATTTTTAAGAAAACATGAATTTTATTCATGTTTTCTTTAACAACCAACTTTTAATCTCATAGGTTTATCAGTTGTACTTAATAATAAACATTGTGTTTTATTTTATGTGTACGTTACGATATCAGAAATCTTTTTATTTAAAAGCGACTAATATCATTTCATTTAAAAGAAATGTGAAAAAGTACTAGTAAAATAATTAATTACATTTTTTAATATTTTTTTTTTAATTAACATTTTTGTATTAAAAAGTAATGATAATCCATTTCAGTTATGATTGGAATAAATATAACTTTATTTCAACATAAAGCTGGGTTAGTAAAGTCCTTTATTGCTATTGCAGTCGACAGATTTCGTCTGTACATATTGTCTGTCTGTTCTAGTTCAACCATCTATCAGCAGCAATAAGAATTTAAAATTATAAAGTTAGTAATAAATAATTTAATATTGTTTATTAATAATAATAATAAAGTTATTAAAGTATATTTAAAAAATATTTCTATTAATAACTTCTGAAGTTAAATAATTTTAAAAGCAATTTCATTCCGTGCAGTAGTCATTTTTAATGGTGAATTATGACTAGAGTGGGTTAAAAATTATCATTTTACCAGTAAATCTCTTGTTTATTTTTTCAAGAATTTTTACCAGTAAAATCTAATAATTGTGTTAATTTATAGTCTATATCTAATTGCTAGTGTGATAAATAATTTAACAATTATTTCTCAAAATATTTCTAATTTCACAAAATAAATTTTCAAAAGTAGGTTTGCATGACTTTTGGATACATTATTAGTAAGTTAATTATTGGAGTGTTTGGAAAATACATTTTTTTTTTAATTAATGTATTTATTATTGATTTAATTAAAGTGTAATATTTTAGCGTGTTGTATAAAGGGTTCACCATGTGAACTAGTCAATTTTTAATTTAAATTTTGTATTATAATTAATTGTATAAAATATTAATTTTTTTTTTTTTTGTATTTGGATGTTATAGGCCTATAGCTGGGTTTACATTGGTCAAGCAAGTAGATTAGTTAGCCGAATAGAAAGTAAAAAGTGAATTAATTATTTTATTTTTAACTGGAAAAAATATTCTTTATAAAATACTTTATCTCAATAATTGAAATTGTTTGCTAGATAGTAAATCTACGATTATCTATCATCTTTCGCTAGAAACTTTTACTTTTTATTGATAAATTCACTATCATCAACGATAAGTAAATGTCAATCGCTGTAAATGGTAAAAAAAAGGTTTACTTTACTCATGCTTACAATAGTCTGGTTTTTGGGCTAATAGAGTACAATTTTCACTGTACTCAATAGAAAAAAATTATTTTTGAGTTCAAATTTATCTTTCTGGAAAAGATTAATTTTTAAGAAAACGTGAATTTTATTCATGTTTTCTTAAAAATTATCATTAAAATCTGATTATTAATTTAATTATTGTAGTAAAGTATTTTTTTTTTTTTTACTTTAGCACTGTAAACCCAGCTTATGGAAAATATTCGTTAGTGAATTTAAATGTTTTAATTTGCGTATGATTGTGATATATATAGTGAAGTATTGTTTTCAAGATTACACAAAGTGGCCTTCAAACTTTACATCTTTATCTTTTCTCTCTTTTATCATATAATATTAAATTTTTTGGATGTTAGATCATCTACATACAGTTGGCTTACGTCTTATACAGTTTGGAAAAAATCCAGTACGGTTCTATAAATAATTGGATTACTCAGCAATTATCATTTTTTCTTGCATTTTTTGTATAATATATTGGTATAAGCTAATAAGAAATTTTCTCTCAGGCTGGTAAATCTCTCAAATCGATCGTTATGAACCGATTAACAATTTTTATTGTATATAAGTGTGCAGTGCATTACTGTAATCTGATTTTGTTCGCTTTATGATACTTTTATTTATTTATAAACCCAGTAAACCAGTAGTTTAGTCATCACCTTTTTTTTAAATCAAAAAAGGCATTTTGTTTTATAGTATGGTTCCTAACCACAACTCTGTGATTGCTGTTGGTTCATCAATAAAGAAATATTAACTTGTTTACCGATATTATTAGATGGATTAAATTTATAATAATAACACCATCAGCTGCTAAGTAAGAGCACAACAAAGTGAAAATCAAATTAAGTATTGAATTTATAGCTGTAAAGTATGACCTTAAATTGATGGTAATGAATTGTTTGAGGAAGTGCTCAGCGTTTATGTGCTTTATATTCTTCCATCACTTTAAAAGAACAAATAGGCAGAAAAAAAATTTAAATAGAGTTGCTTCTATAGTTTTAGTTTAACCTAAAACAAAAGTATTTTTCGATCAGTTAAAGAAAAAATTATTGTAAAATATGGTTATCTGGATATCACCAAGTGAAGCGATTAATTTATATAATGTAAATAAATATACATATATGTTTGTGTGTATATGAATTTATTTAAATAATGTTGTTGGGATGTTTTGAACAAGTTTGCCTTTACGTGAAAGTCAAGAATGTAACTCTATTTTTAAGATTCAAGCCAACTGTATAATCATTTTGTGATTTTATTTCCTACATTTTTTATAGAAGTTATTTTTTTCAACTTATATGCTACTTTGCATTTGTGAAGTTTACTTTAAGTGAAAGTTATAGATTGTGATTTTGTTTGTATTAAGTAGCTGTTATATCGGAATAAATATTCATTTTTCATTTTTAACATGTATTTCCATAATACTATACAACATAAATATACTAACAATAATTTGATACAAAGTAACAAATAATTTGTGTTTTCTATGCTTCTTGTACTTGGTGTTACCAAATGGAACTTTTTAAAATGCGATAATTTTTCTTCAGATTTCTTTTTTATAACATTTTAGAAATTAATGTGACTTATTTGTAATGTGTTCAACTTTTATGTTGATCCTTTATATAATAAATAACTGTATTTCATTATGTTCCTTTGGTTTTCTTCATTTTTTAAGTGTTTCTCTTTTTATGTCGTAGTGCCTAATGGGTCATGGCATATATATAAATAACAGTTTTTAACTTTTACATTTTAGTGACCTGCCTTATCTCATCTTTTGTAATCTGTCCATTTCTATTTGTATTAAATCCTTTCCTTATAGATTGATTTCATTTTTCTCTATATAGTATGTTAACCCATTAACTGAATGAAAAATTTTAATAAGAATACACTATATCGATATAAAATCTTTTTCTACATTTTTTTTATTATTCATACTTTATTAACTATAAAATAATAATTCTAAAATAATTTTGGGTTTAAATAATTCTTTTTCAAAAAATATTTATTAAAAAAGAATTTAAAACTGTCAAAAAATGTTAACAATGTGTCGCATCATATTCCTTAATTTTTAGTAAATCTTTGTTTTTATTATAATTTCCATTTAATCTTCATATTTAATGCAGCAACTAAGAAACAAGATAGTAAATACAGCTTAAAAACAATATTTTTAACAATGTAGTAAGTAAGTGTTCAAAACAGAATAGAAAAAGTACTATTCAAAGAATATTTTAAAAATTGTGGTGGAAAAAAATTTTAGTTTTTATTCTGAACAGTTTTGATTTATTATTTGAAAGAAATTGATTTAATCATCTTGATTTAAATGAAACTGAAATTTGAATGTCATTTTACCTCTACATATCCATTGCAGTGAATACGTTAAGAAAAATATTATTCTCTTGGACTTCTAGATATAGATTATATTAATTGTGTAATATTTGATTTATGTAACTTTTGGGAACTTTTCTGGTTGAAGACACCAGTTTTTATGCTTACAGTAAATATTTGAAACAGCCCTTTATATATATATGTGTGTGTGTGTGTGTCTAGCATGTATACACAGTATCTTTTTTTTCTTAAAAAAAAGAAGTGTTCGATTTCTTGTTTTTTAGTTGTACTAGTTAGCGAGGTTAAACAATTGATTTTTAATGTTTACAGTTGATAAATCAAGTGCTTCTTGAGTATAGTTAGAAATTATTGTGACTTATTTGTAATGTGTTCAACTTTTATGTTGATCCTTTATATAATTAATAACTGTATTTAATTATGTTCCTTTGGTTTTCTTCATTTTTTAGGTGTTTCTTTTTTATGTCCTAGAGCCTAACGGGTCATGACAAATAAGTATTCCAAGTTTTTTGATTCTCTGCTTTAGCCATTTTTAGTAGTCAGTTTTCAACTAAGAACACATCTTGGTTTGGTAAATGTAGTATGTAATACAACCCTATCTATGTGCATTGTTATTACATGAATAAGGTACTCTGATATCTGTAAATTTTTAATTCCCTTCATTGATCAATTTGATCCACACTTCCAAATCATTTTAATCTTTCTTTAATTCTTTTACGTTAAATCTACATTTCTTACTCTTCATAGTTGTATACTAAAAATTGTATCGCTTTTCAATACATTCGTG
This sequence comes from Lycorma delicatula, assembly GCF_047948215.1. Lineage (NCBI taxonomy): Eukaryota > Metazoa > Arthropoda > Insecta > Hemiptera > Fulgoridae > Lycorma > Lycorma delicatula. The sequence goes on from NC_134467.1 coordinate 8,301,964, forward strand.
AGGTTTAAGTTTGTTTTCTGGTCTTTATTTTTAACACGATTTGTACTTATTTGTTAATATATAAAATCATTAAAAATACGTAGCGTTTTAAACCGCAACCCAATTTAAAGAAAAATAATGTGCTATATTTAATGCAATTATTTATAAATATTACAATTATTTCTGCAAAACAATATTGAGATTAAATGTTTTTATAGCAAATGTTGAAAGTATCCACCATTTTCATCAGTGTAAGCCTTTACTCTCTTTTTCATATTTCGTGTGACCTTTCAAGCGTACCTTTTCCAATTTCTTGTCGTTCTTGTTGGCTTTCAGTTTTTCAGTGGTGTGTGGATTATTTTTGAATACACGACCTTTTAGATATCCGCAGAGAAAAAAATCTGCAGAAGATAGATCAGGTGACCTAGCTGGCCATAAGCCGGTCGATATTATTCTTTCACCAAACAAATTTCTCAAAAGGTCCATTGTTGTTCTTGCTGTGTGACATGTGGCCCAGTCTTGTTGAAAATACAAATTTTTCTCATTTAATTCTAAATTTGCAATAAATTGCTTAACAATTTCTCGGTGGAGGTCTGTATTAAGAGTGTTTTCAAACAATATGGGGCCGATTATTCTTCGCCTGGAAATTGCACACCACACTAATTTTCTGCGGGTGTAGTGAGCGGATGATGTGAGGATTGTTGAAGCTCTAGTAGGGATCATTCAAGCTATTAACATAACTGCTCGAATGAAAACAAGCTTCTTCTGTAAAAAATACATTATCCAATACTTAATGCTTTCCTGAACAAAATGATTAAACTGTTAACAGTAGTGGAGTCTAAAAATATAATCAACCGATACGATACATGAATTCGGTATGGCTTTAAGTTAAGTAGCTGAGAAGCTTTAAAGACGCTATACAGAGATATTCTTTTTTGTTGCGCAAGCTTTTGTAATGATTTGTAAAAGCCGACAGTAACATATTCCAATATTTCATCATGTAAGTATTGAACGTTTCCGGCTATGTCTCTGATTACAAACAGAACCGGTCCCTCTATATTTCTTTATCAAACAACGAGTTGAAGATCTATTTGGTAAATTTTTACACGGAAACTGCAATTGAAACGCTTCTTGGCATAAAACAAAAGCTTTAGTTGTAAAATTATTTTCTACTATTAAAATCCTTTCTTCCGTGTTCAAAACGATTTCTTCTTGATAAAAAACATAGATAACAAAAAATAACTAACTGCTCACAAAAAAGAAATAGAAAATTATACCAGATGATAATAAAACAATACGTAGTGCCGACAACCTCTTCATCTGAAATTATTGTATTAACTCTTCTAACAGATATTTTGCATTTTAAAACAAACACCCAGTAGATTGTATAATTAAAATATGCAATTATCAGTTTACGCATAAAAAAGTAAAAACTTGGTTTTTTGTTATTTTATTTATAAGAGCAGCGCAATTATTATGGACCCAAATTGTATGACTGTAATTCATTTCTGCTTGTTTTTTCTTCTTATTCATATCTATTTATATTATCATTCTACTGTATTACAATAGCCTAATAAGTTAATCAAATTTAATATTTAAAATATCAAAAATAATATTGTTAATTATTTTTGTATCATTACATTATTAGCCATAAATATATTTGCATTCTACATTACTATTATTATATCTTTGAGAATATTATTAAAGTTATGCTATTATGTAATTTGCTTTTTATTATATTAGTATTATTGAATTAATATTAAAGTAAGCGTATTATAATTTAAGAAAATTATTGTGATCATTGTTTTTACTTTATTAATTATTATTATTATTATATTAATTTAATTTATTTTTAAGCTGTTATGTATAATCTTTCAAAATATATTTGTTAGTATTTTTGTGTTGATGCGATCAACAAAATATTATGAATTGTAAAAAAAGAATAATAATAATTTAATAAACTTGCCATATTTTATTTTTTATTTAACTTTTTTTCATGAATTTTGGACTATAATTAACTCTAATGTAGTTGTTTCTGAGAACACTTTTTAAACTAAAGAATGAAATATGAGTTGTTTCAGGATTTTTTTTTTTTTCAGATCTACAACTAATATATCCAGTAAAATTCAGTTCTCCTAAATATACATTCCTATCCATTTTTCACCCACATTTTTGGACGTTCTTTTTTGTTGTCTGTTTTTGATTTCCTTCTTCCCTTACATGTTATTATGTCATTGGTTGTCGTAATATCAAAAACTTAATTTTAATTATCAAATATAAGTATAATCGTGATTAATTATTATTTTATATTAGTCGGTTTTGTGAGCAACAGAGTGTTGCTCAGAGTTGCTCAGTGTTGCTCAGAGTTGAGTCAGTGTTGCTCGTTTTGTATTCTTTTAACAAATTGAATCCTACAATAAAGTAAAAAAACAGAATTGTTGGTCATAATTAATTTTGGAAGGTTTTATCATCATCTAGTGTTATGTCTAGTGCCAGTTCCCCTACTACAGCTGTCTTCATCCATCTGTGTCCCAAGCCTTCCACCTTGTCCCCTTGTCGTTTACAATCTTCACCTCATTTATTAACTTTATTCGTTTTCTTCCTTCTACTGACCCTTCCAGTGCAGCTGTCAAGCTTATACGCTCTCTAACCACATATACTATTTTCCTTTTATTTTTTGTACTTCCCATTTTTTCTTTAATCCTGGTAATTAATTCATTATTCTTCACTTTATCCATCCATCTTACTTTCTCCAACCTTCTCTGCATTCACATCTCAAAAGCCAGTCCCTAACCCTCATCATGGATGCAATAAGGCACTCCATATGTAGCATTTGGCTAACCTTTTCTTTAAGTAAATCCAGACTTAAACAAAAACAAAAAAAAAATAGTAATTTATCTTCCTACTGAAGGTTTAGTCATCGGCAAAAATAATTATAATAGTTTTAGCAATAATATAAAGAACTGTTTCCAGGGACACTGGGCATTACTTATTGATAACTAACCATCAACAAAGTTCTTCCACTATAACCCTATGTTTTTATTTTTTGTATTTTTTTTTAAATATTGTTTATAAAATAAATGTATAGTAAAGTTAAGTATTTATTTTATACTTTTTATTTTGTATTTATTTATTAATACTATGTATTACTAATATTTATTTTGTACTATTTATACTTTATACTATGTAGCCTATGATGGTATGTTCTGCAGCAGTTGCTGGAAGGTACGCATGTGCTGATGACTTGGCGGTAGTAGTGGCTGGTGCCACGAAGTTGAAAGTCGTTCAGTAAGGCAATATAGCTCTGAAAATTATTAGAAGTTGGCTATAGGACAAGGGGCTGCATTTTTCTATGAGAAAAATGAAAGCCGCGGTTATAACTGGATAAAGAAGGAAATTGGATGCTATTTATTATCTTAGGGTTGAAAACATGCAGGTGTGCCCATCTACATATTCTACATATCTGGAAGTCTGGGTGGATAAAATCGTTCATTTCAGATGTGTGTATTTGAGACCGTAAAGAAGGCTGAAAAGATTAATGCTCAGTTTTAGCATTAATCTGATTAACGCTTAACTGTGGGCGGTTGTCTGTTTTCCAGGAGGAGACTGCTTACCTCACTTGCAAACTCTGTAGTTTTGTATACAGCTCCAGTTTAGAAAAGAGCTCTAGCATTCAACAGAGCCAGAGAAAGCTGTTGGAAAAAGTAAACGGTTATTAAGTCAACAACGCATTGCAACAAGGCAGTGTCAGCATATAAAACTGTGATCTGAGAGGTGGCATTTGTAATTGCCAAAATTCCACCATTAGACCTGATGCTGTTAAAAGAAACAATGATATCCACCAGACGGTAGATGGACACGATGATATGAGGCCCAAGGTGTAATGTTGAGAGAAGTGGCAGCATAGGTGGTGGAAGGTTGAGACTGGAAACCGGATGAGGAGTCTATCCTATAGATAAAATCTTGGCTAAATAGTTAACATGGTGAGCTTAATTTTGAATTAACACACTTCCTTAACGAATGTGAATGGTGTTTTTGTGCGTACTTACTTCCACTTGAGAAGAAGATTAGTGGACACATGTAAGTACTGCGGGGAAGTAGGTATGACACAGCACAAGCTATTTTATTGTTTGCAATGAGGTCAGCAAAAGTCAGGATTTCTCTGTGTACTAGAATTACTGCACCCAGAAAAAATTTTTGAGAGGATTCTGGAGAGAAAAGATAAATGAAAAGTCATCAATGAAATGGTCAGCAAGATTATTAAAAAGAATGTAGAAGAAGAATAGCGGAGGATCAGTCTTAAATAGTTTTAGCAATGATCAAGGAATGGACAGACAGCCTACCCTCACACTGAAGATCTTTTGTGAGGGTAGCCTTTACAATATCTGTATTAAGCATCATTTTAAAACAAAATTTTATGAAAATTCATTACACTCATGTTTTTCTGCCTAATTTGCCTAAATTTATTTCATAAAAATTGAAAAATTTAATAGTCCAACATTTGTATTCATATTTTAATTTCACGTGACCTGATCACTGCCAGCTGTTCTATACAATCAATTTAATGATATGCTGCAGAATCGCAACTTAAGTACTCAATGGTCATATTAATGCAAACATGAAAACATATCTAGATTTTTAAACAGTTGTAGTTTAACTGTTTAAAAAATAGTGAAAAACAAACATTTTCAAAAAGGAAACGGTTAGTAAAAATATAATATAAAAATTTTAAATGTTGATTAAAAAAGCTGCCAAAATATTGCTGACTTTCCTGGCTATACTTGTCAAGTCGTACTTACCAAACAAAGATATAAACATCAAAATTCTCAAATTTTGAAATAAATTTTTGATTTTAGGGCTTCCTTATTCTGTGGGGAAAATTTAGGAAAAATTTATTTATAAAGAAGTAATCTCTAACAAAAAAAATTAATTTAAAAGGGAATTGTTAAAAATATTTAAAAAATGAAATTAACTTTTATGAAAGTAATGAAAACACTTTTTTTCAATTTGGATAGAGAATTTAATACAGATGCCAAAGCTACTTTAATTTTAATAGTCCTTTATATGATGAAGCAAAATGCAAAGAAAGAGTAGTAATAAAAATTAAAGAGTTAGAAGCATAAAACAAAAAACAAAATTTATTTCTTAGAGATGGGGATACATTTTAAGAAATATTTTTTTAAAATAATCATATATAGGTTAAGCTTAACATATTTGCTTAAGTAAAAAGTTCTTTTTAAATCTAAAACCTCCTACAATAAAGGCTAAAATAAGAATGCAAAAATTTTGTTTTTAAAGTCCAGGGTTTATAATTTTGGAAAATTGTAGACATTTTTTGATACTTCTGTCCATGATGTATAAATACCAACAAATTTTGTTTTAAATATTAAAACCGAACGGAGATCCAGCAAAACAATAAAAAATATATATATTCAATTTTAAAAGGTTTGTGGTTGATTTTTTGAAAAAACTTTTTTGGATTATTTATATATATGTAAGGTAACAAATTTGCCAAAGTTTTTTTTTAAAGAGTCTTTGTAGAAAATTAAAATTGGTTTATTTTTTATATCCACCTTTGAATGAATTTTGAAAAAAAAATATTAATGCAATCATTGCCCCATATATAGAAATAGTTGAGTCAAATTTGAAGAAAATTTGTTCTGTCATTCCTGATATATGCAGATAAAAGCAGTGCAACGTATGTATGTTTTTTTGGTCTAATCTAGATGAACTAGCTGAACACTAAAATGTAAATATTTGCAAAAACCCAATACCTCATTTCTGATAAAATCACACCGTAATTTCTCCTTTAATATATAGCTATCCTAGCTATCTTCACCAGGAAAGTAAAAAATGTTTTAAATGTTATTTGTTGTTTACCAATTTTGTTCGCTGTCGCTGTGATTCATTCTTAGACCAAAGCTTTTCTTTTGGTAAAGATATTAAACTTTGATTTTAAATTTCTCTTTAAGCCTAAATATGACCTTTCATTTAAAAAAAATTTTTTTTACCTATTTGAATTTATACCTCTTTTTGTATTTGTCAGCTAATATGTGCTAGCTTGAAAGTCATCTGTTTTCAACATTTTTCTTAAAAAAAAACAAAATTGACTTTCTCAGTTAATATATAATTCACTTCGTTCTTGTTGTAAAAACCTTGTTATTTAAACCTTGTTTTAACTAATGATTTCAGCTGATTTTGATGTTTTTTCCTACCTTGTCCACGGTCAAAATGAATCAAGTACTGTTATGTTACAAACAATTGTTTTCACTATTAAATATTCCTTACTGCATATTAACTGAATGGGTGTTAATATTGAGTGAAATATGGTCAGAGTTATTTATTTATTCATGTCACGATAATGTTAGCAGTAATATTATATTTAAATTCTCAAATTATATTAAAATTTTGTTTGAAAATTCACATCAGTGTATAATAAGAGACATTTGGATAATTCGGGATATTGGATTAATAAGAATTGTCAAACTATATTATGTTTAATATCGTTATTTATTCATCCAAAATATTGAACTTTTATTTAATTTAAAGTCTCAATTCCTTTATAAAATTGAATGATCAGGCTCAGAACAAATTGCAATATAGACTTAATGATTCCACTAAACAAAAGGAAAACAATTTACCTTAATGCAACATACATATCATAGTTATATCCATACATTCTTTGATTTAAACGTGTATTGTAGTAGAAAAAATCTAGAGGTCAGCTTCATTACCGTAAAATGTACCTCGTTCAAGATTTTTTTCTTAAGTCAATAGATAACAAAAAAAAGTCCTGGAAAGTCTAGGACATAATTAGAGATATCCTCTTCAACACCATACAAATACCATGGATGTATAACACTATAGATCCCCATTTTCTTTATTATAATCTATGGAACTGATAATAAATAGAGGCAAGATAATTATAGGTATTGTGATATAATTTTAAAAAAGATATGTTTTGCAAGTAATGCGAGATGATAAAGTTTCATTTTAAATATTTTTTTCAGTAACAAATAATTCAAACGATAGAATTTATAAAGAATATTTACTATGATGTTTTTTAAACTGATCAATAATATCAGATATTTGGTGGACAATATATGTAAGGTTCAATTAAATAGAAAAAACAAGTAAGGTGTTATTAATTTTTATTAATTTTACATGTTGCATAGTTAATAATTACATAAATAAATGACTGTTATTAATTAATAAAAAATATTAGATATTTGGGTAATGAGCTGTAAGACTATGGGAAGATCAGAGGAGAGATAGGAAAAAGTGTTCAGATATGAGAAATTCTTATCGGTGTAACAAGTTATAGTAAGGAAATGTAAAAAAATATTGTATAAGGTTTCATGTCAGTTATGAAATAGATTGGAGGGGCTTCAATAATAACAATACATAAGGAAAGTCAGTTATGATATACAGAGATGAAATTTTTTTAAATTAGAGTGATTGAGCAAGAAGTAAGATCTTAAAATTGTGTTTGAGAGAGTAGAAAAAACAAGTCTCAGATTGTATGGATATATTAGAAGAATGGGGGTAAGAAAGAATGAAATTGAAAATGTTGAATTGGGCAATAAATTGGAAAATATCAAGGAAACGGTGACTACATAAAATTATTATGGAGCAGAAATGGTAGGAACAAGATGATCGATCACCCGACCCAGGATATAAGGAAAAAGAAAAAGGAATATAAACTAATGCTTTAATTACAGTAATTTAAAGGAAAACTAAAGTCAACAGTAATAGTAATGTTGCAAACATATCTCTGAGTGATATAATTTGTAATGGAAAGTATATACCAAACGGATACCATCCACCAAAGAAGCCAACCGATATCGGTCTGGATCGTTGTGACTGTATTACAGTAATCGCTGGAGAATCTGCATAATAATCGTAATTGTAAAATGCATCTCTGTACGGATTCCCTCTTACACGATTATAGTTATTACTACCTAAAAATACACATAATAGATTAATATTTTATATAAATAAAGTTAGATTAGATTTTGTGAGGTGTAGAATACCAAGTTTCACCTAGTAGGTACCTCGGTCACTAGGTGGGGCTTTTATACAATCCCACACACCTAATAGGAACTGTAGTCAATTTCATTGGCACACAAATAAAGGAAGGTTGCCTCTCCTCTGAGCCTGATAAAAAAGTGGCTGCTCAACTAATCGCTTTTGATTAGAGTAGTTTACTCTTTGCCCTGGGGATCTACATGTTGGAGGTGTGACAATGTAATTCCAGGAACAGTAATGTAACAAGAGTAGCTAAAATGTAATGGACACTGGAACGTAACAAGAAAATAAAATATCAAAAGTGACACTGCCTTCTTGTAGTTTCATTTCCCTATTAAAAAGTGAATGCATTGTCGTAAACATTCATCATTGTCTAAAAGCTGTTTATGATTATGAAACTGTTGATCAAAGTACTGTGAGTAGGTGAACAATAAAAGTTTGTGCATCAAAAGCTGATAAATTAGATAAGGGCGAAACCTTCTGCGGATTGCGATTGTTGCAGGGGGGAAGACAATGTGAAACACGTGTGTTTATGTGCGATTGGTTCCTACAGCTTAGGGAAACGTGCAGGGGAGAATTTGGTGTGCTTACCCCAGAAAAATCATTGGGATTATGTTTCAGTTGAACAATCATGGCACATGGTGTCCACGATGCTGGTTAAGATCATCTGCACCAAGTTTGTTGAAGATGTCCAGGGGTAAATAAATATTTCTGAGTCTCTCTGGGGCACGTTCCTGGCCCCAAGAGGTTGAAGTTTTAATAAAAAGAAAATAAATAAAAAAATATATGTATATAAATTAAAGAATAAAAATAATAAAAAAACAAACGCAGGATCCTGACAAGTTCGGGGCATTGAGCCAGCAATGGAGGCGCAGGTAGAGAATAGATACATGGGGTGCTGTGATAATACTGTAAGGTGAGCCCAGCACCCCATGTTGAGGAAGGGTTTTAGTGGACAGACCCACAAGGAAGAGTCCCACACTACTATGGGGTATGGGACCATGAGACCTCATGGTGCCTATAAAAGGTTTCCCCTCCTCCAACAAAAATAAAACGTTTCCCCTCAACCAATAATAAAAAAACTATCTGAAACGTTATTATGACAAAAGAGATGACTTCCTAATTAGTATTATAATGGAAGGTGAAACTGGGTGCATCATAACAACCCAGAAGAAAATTGGTAAAGCGTGGAATATGATTTGCCTTGATCAAAAAAATTCAAACTGCAGCCGCTATCTGCAAAAAAATTCTGTTTTGGGATTATAGATATATGTGTGTGTGTGTGTGTGACTGACTACTTGGAAGCTGGTTCAACTGTAAATTGTATGCGATAATATAGATTTTAAATACCTTAGAAGAAGTGTATGTCTTGTTCAGTGATCTACAGAACTGATAATTCAGCAAAACAATGTTCAGCCTTTCTTTTTCCTCTGGTAACTACCGTTCAGATAATACTTAAGAGGATGATATACGAGGTGCGACAATAAAGTAATGAGACTGATTTTTCTTTGCAAGATGTGGCAACCCTGCAGCTTGCATAGGCACACCATCTTTGATCTTGGTCTATAAGCTACTTCTAGTCCAAGCGGCACATTGATGCAACTGCTCGGTCGTGAGTTGTGCTGTAATAAGTGAACACGTGTTTGTGTCCCTCGTCACAGCTTTTTGGACATCTTGTGTTGTTTGAAAATGGTGTCCCTTGACCGCCATTTTGACTCTTGGAAATAGAAAAAAGTCGCACGGAGCGATCTCTGGTGAATAAGGTGGCTATGGTAGTACTGAAATTTGTTTTGAGGTTAAAAATCGCTGTACTGACAGAGCAGTATGGGATGGCGCATTATCGTGATGCAGAATCCAATTATCAGCAATGTTGGCACGGACACTAAGAACTCGTTTACGAAGTCTTTCTAAAATTTCTTTGTAGAAATATCGGTTAACTGTTTGTCCAGGAGGCACCCACTCTTTATGAACAATTCCCCTGGAATCGAAGAAGCACACAAGCATGCATTTCACTTTTCACTTTGACATGCGAGCTTTTTTTGGTCTGGGTGATCCCTTTGAGCAGCATTGCGAACTTTGGCGTTTTGTCTCTGGATCGTATTGAAAAAACCGACCTTCGTCACCAGTGACGGAGGCCGTAACACGGCTCAACAAATATGGATTGATTTCCGTTTGCTCTAACAGATCGGCTGCCACATATTTCCGTGTTTCTCGCTGTGAGATTTTTGGGGACCATTTTTGCAAAAATCTTTCTCGTACCAAGATCTTCAGTTAATATTAGACGATCCGTTTCTCGATCGATGTTGAGTTCTTCTGCAATCATTTTCACGGATAATCTTCGATCAGATCGTACGATTTCACGCACCCTGGTTAAGTTGACATATGTCTGTGAGGTTGATGGTCGTCCACTGCGGACTTCATCTTCAACATTTGTTCTGCCTTCACTAAGAATTTTATGCCAGCGGTAAACTTGAGCTCTTGACATAACCTCCTCCCCAAAAGCCTTCTGAAGCTTACCGTAAGTTGTCGCGTTTTCACCCGATTTAACGCAAAAAGAAATGGCATACCGTTGCGTAATATTTTGCGGTTTCATTTCTGTGACGAGAGACAAACACGTGTTCACTTATTACACCACAACTCACGACTGTGCTGTTGCATCAATGTGCCGCTTGGACTAGAAGTAGCTTATAGACCAAGGTCAAAGATGGTGTGCCTACGCAAGCTGCAGGGTTGCCACATCTTGCAAAGAAAAATCAGTCTCATTACTTTATTGTCGCATCTCGTATATGAGTGTAAATAAAGTATAGTCTTGTACAGTATCAGGTCAACCATTCCTGAGATGTGTGGCGGGCGGCATCCGAGATGCCGCCCGGAAGGTCTAGCTGCGGAGTCGTGCCATAGGCACGCCCTGCACCTAGCTTTTATTTAAAACGTAGACACACCAGACTTTTCTTTTTCCTGTTTAGCCTCCGGTAACTACCATTTAGATAATTCTTCAGAGGATGATATGTATGAGTGTAAATGAAGTGTAGTCTTGTACATTCTCAGGTCGACCATTCCTGAGATGTGTGGTTAATTGAACCACCAACGAACACCGGTATCCATGATCTAATATTCAGATCCGTGTAAAAATAACTGACTTTACTACGACTTGAACGCTGGAACTCTTGACTTCCAAATCATCTGATTTGGGAAAACACGTTCACCACTAGACCAACTTGATGAGTAAAATAATGCTCAGCCACACGCATCACATGCAACTGCTGAAGCTCATATTTTTTTACTTTACTAATGTGTATGTTGCAGTCTATTCAACTAGTGAATAATAAGCAACTCCTCATGGTCCAGTGAGATGAGGGTAATATGTGTGACGTAATGAAGTGCAGTATTGTACAGACTCACACTGGCTATTTGTCAGACATGTGTTTAATTGAACCCCAACAACAAACTAATGCTGTATCCAATCTCTATTATTCAAATCCATATAAACTACCTTTCATTAGGATTTGAATCTTGGAACCTTTGACTTCAAAAATCAGCTGTTAAACAACTGATTTGTGATGAATTAACCACTAGACTAGCTCAATGAGGCTCAAATGAAGTTGAAATTTGAACCTATTCCACACCCATCTTATTCATCAAATAATTTGGCACCCTGCAATTTTCACTTCATTCCAGAATTAAAGAGGGGTATTAAAGGCATTTAATTTTTTTTGTGTTTTTGTTTAAATTTACTTCATTATTTATGTTATAAAAGTTTGTATATACAATTGTATTTACTAGTAATATCTACATTACATAAAAACACAAAATTATTATGAATATATTTTTATTTAAATGACACTTACCTTGAAATGGCCAGAAATTAAATATTTTTTTCAGAAATGATTCTTTTTTCTCACTTCCATCTACATAGATGCCACGTCCTATATTTCATTATAAACAGAAACAAATTAAATTAGTTTAATGTAATAATGTTATAGACATATTAAGATTTTATATATGTGAATGAGAGATATGAGATATTAATCATCCTGAATTCAGCATAGCCATCTTCAAGATAATAAGAATAGTATGCCAGGCTTTACAAAAAAATATGAGCTGATTTCCCATTTACTTCTTCGATGAAATAAACATATTGATACATATCAGTGTGCCAGATATGTCAAAATTTAGGATATTTTTTTAAGTGTACAATCTTTACTCTGATCGCTATGGCGATCAGAGTAAAGAGCTGGCTGTATGTTAAACATCATTACTTTCAGTTAGCATCATTACTTTCAGGGACAGTTAGCATAAAGCTGCACGTTAATATAACCGTCTATGAGAAACAATAGATTTTGATTATTGCTATATTCAATCGGCGAGATATAACGTTATTGAACATTAATATTTCATTTTAGCTTAAATATAAAAGGATTGATGCAAAAAAGGTTTATCTTCTTTCTCCACAAAAAAAAAATTATTTATTTGTATTGTATTTTTTCTGATTACTAAAAATTTAATATATTTGAAATTTTTTAAAATTATTTATTTGGAAATTCATAAATTACCATATATTTTTGAAAGGATGATCATTTTAAGTGCTCAACACAGTAAAATTTATTATAATATTATTTTATTTTTTTATTAGGCATACTATTTTTCAACTTTTAAAAATTGTTTGATCCTTTTAATTAAAGACACAATTACACCTTAATGCAATCAAATTATTGTATGTTATGTTACAGCTTATTTCAACTAAACAGATAGACATGAAACAAAACAAATTAAAAAAGAAAAAAATATGTGAGCATTTTTATTATAAATAATTTGTATTTATCCAAGTATTTTAGTCTTAAGTTTTTGACTGCAATTAGTCCAGGACTTATGTAAACTAAAAAATGAAAAAAATTAAATCTAGCAAAGCAAGATTTACTGTTCATATAGTTTAACAAAGACTAAACACTTATTTCTTAAATTCGTAGAATTAGAAAATTTTTCTGCAGTAATTTCAGACACCAACTTGATTTTTTGAGTTTAAAACAACACTGAAGATTTTGTTTATTCTGATTAAACAACCTTCTCTCTTTATTTTAAAATTTCACAATCTGGTCTAACTAGAACCATGTGCAGGTTTTTTAGGAGATTAAATTTAGTGAGCATGTAGTTTGGATGTTAAACTGTGTGTAAAACAAAGTTTTTGCTATCATGACATCTGTTACCCGTGGTGAATGAAACTAAATTAAAAAATTACGGACTGTGTCAACTGATTGAGGTTGGATTCATGTAGTAGTTATTGGTGGTCTTCATCATTCTTAGGACAAGCAGGAAGGTATTCTTAAACTCAGGTAGACTCTGCACTACCGAGATCATCTTATGTTTCAGTATATCTTTATAAATTATGGTTGCTTTATTACATGTCTACAGACCAGATCTGGGTACTATACTGTGATTATATAGTCCTGGCCGGATTAGGTTCTTATGAGTGATTACCTGTTGAAAGAATTGCTATAGTTTGCTCAGTGAGTGAGCTAGAATTGAGTGACACTACATCAGAGTAGAATTAAACGTGCTCAAAGCCACTACTGAGCCATAATTTGCTCTGCTGTTCCTAACAGAAATCATTTGTTTTCGGCATCAACCCCTGTATGAAATAGTGAGAGCTGATGTACACATGCTGGATGTGCATGCTGGATTTGATTGGTGACTGGAAATGCCAATAGGTGAATCGCAAATCTTGTTCTACAACAAAAATCGACGTGCAAAAAGTGAAAGCCAACAGTCTGCCGAGGTGACAGTTACATACTTCAGGTTTGGAACTACAAGAGAATATAAAACATCACACGTGAGAGTAGTTTAGTGATTACAATGCTATTATAAAGATGTATTGGGACCATGCTCTAACTGCATGTTCTTTGTTGTTCAACTGTCATATACTGTAATTGCACAGGTATACATACTTGTATATACACAGTTTGGTTTTGTTTTGAACAGAGCTTTTAGGATGTTAGAACTATATCTTCCAATAAAGGAAATTGTATGGACAAAAAGATAGAATATAAAATTGTGAAGATTTACTACGTTCTTTTTTTTTTAATTTTTCATGATCGGTGATAAACTTTTCAATTTCTTTAACTTGGAACTTTAATGATAATTGATTTTTCTCTAATTACATTTTTTTTAAATTTAAAAACAAATCTACTTTTTAATCTTAACACAAATCCATTTATTTTATCGATTTACAAGGTCAGAGTATATTACACTATTTATTGCTTAAAAGATTCCATTTTCAAAAATTAATATTAGGGTTTAAAAGTAACACTTAGGTAAGTTTATCTTTTTTTCAGAAGACAATACTGTACTTAAATTTAGCTGCATGTAACATTTGAAATCACCTTGTCTTTCACTGATGTTAAAGCATTCATTCTTTTATTTTATGTTAGCTACGACATTTTTCTAAAGATGAAGGTAATGTTTTAACGAAAAAGATAGATTTAAATAAAACATAAATAATATGCAAAAAAAATTTATTTCAGTGCTCGCAAGTCCAAAACATCTATTTTTGTCTGAGGGATGTTTGTGCTTATATACATATATATGTACATTTGTCTGCATTTTATCTGATAACTGCACCCTGTTTTCAAACCTGGTAGACCTTCAGCAGAAAGAAATGTGTTACATTTTTGCAAATATTGGAAAAGGGACGGAGTTGTTTTGGCCTAAATAAAATTTCAAATCTTCTGGAACACTTTAGCAAAAAATATTTCTTACAAAAGTTGAAGTTTTTTTATCAAGATCACAAATTACCAAAAGTTTTTATTTAATAATCCCCCTCCACCAAAAAAGATTTATATATTTTTCTTTTTTTACCTATAAACTGATTCAGAAAAGGAATTAACAGGAGTTTTTTTTGCGTCTATAATTCTTACATCAAATGGCTTTTAAACTACTATAAAAAGTTTTTGTCCATCCCACTTCAATATTCTATGCTAACAAAAAATAACTTTTTAATTTTTTGATAGAATGTAAAAATCTTACATATTTTGATAGCCCTTACTCTTTAGTACTTTTTGAAAAAAAATTACCTAAAAATTTTCAGTCCCTTTCCTAAAAAATTACAATTTTATTTATTTAAAATTATGGTACTATCTTTATATTTTTAAACTGTTCTTTTTTAAATTTATTATCTCCACCATTTAAGGATTTTTTTTCAAAATTAATTTTACCCGAATGCTTAATTCGAATTGAAAGCCCCGAAAATGAGGGGGAAAAATTAATTTTGTAATTTCAAATTTTTAATGCTCAAAATATATTTTGTTAAACAATAATAGTCATTAAAATAACTTAAACTTTTTCCCTGCCAAATTTTAAAAAATATCAAAAAAATTATTTTTTATTTATTTAAAATCAATTTTTGTAAATATTTCAATCATTAAAAAACCCTCTCATGTATGAGCCACCAAATTTCAAAAAGTTGAAAACATATTTTTTGAAATTGTGATGCTAATATGCTAGTATTAAAAATTCTGGTTATTATCTTATTGAGCATCTTGTCTTTAAAAATTAAAGATGCTATATATTAAAATACATTAAGATTTAAGATTATATTAAAATCTTTTAATACAATTAAAAAAGGATTTAAATGTGTATTCAATTCATTGCCGGATTTTTTCCTTTTGTGAATATTTAAAAAGTATTTTTTGTCAGAACAGTGTTCAAACATTTATTGAACTGAAAATTAAATTTTTTTTGTCTTCAGTCATTTACTGGTTTGATGCACCCCTCCAAGATTCCCTATCTAGTGCTAGTCATTTCATTTTGGTATGGAAGTTTCACTTCCATATAAAGTGACACTCCGAACATATACTTTCAAAAAATCTTTTCCTGATATTTAAATTAATTTTTGATGTAAAAAAATTATATTTCTGACTGAAAGCTTGTTTTGCCTGTGCTATTCGGCATTTTATATCGCTTCTGCTTCGTCCATCTCTAGTAATTCTACTTCCCAAATAACAAACTTCTTCTACCTCCATAATATTTTCTCTTCCTGTTTTCACAATCAGTGGTCCATCTTCGTTATTTCTACTACATTTCATTACTTTTGTTTTGTTCTTGTTTATTTTCATGCGGTAATTCTTGCGTAGGGCTTCATCCGTGCCGTTCATTGTTTCTTCTAAATCCTTTTTACTCTTGGCTAGAATTACTATATCATCAGCAAATCGTAGCGTCTTTATCTTTTCACCTTGTACTGTTACTCCGAATCTAAATTGTTCTTTAACATCATTAACTGCTAGTTCCATGTAAAGATTAAAAAGTAACGGAGACAGGGAACACCCTTGTCGGACTCCCTTTCTTATTACGGCTTCTTTCTTATGTTCTTCAATTATTACTCTTGCTGTTTGGTTCCTGTAAATGTTAGCAATCGTTCTTCTATCTCTGTATTTGAACCCTAATTTTTTTAAAATGCAAAAAATGTTATTCCGGTCTACATTATCAAATGGCTTTTCTAAGTCTATAAATGCCAAGTATGTTGGTTTATTTTTCTTTAATCTTCCTTCTACTGTTAATCTGAGGCCTAAAATTGCTTCCCTTGTCCCTATACATTTTCTGAAACCAAATTGGTCTTAGCCTATCACTTCTTCCACTCTACTCTCAATTCTTCTGTACAAAATTCTAGTTAAGATTTTTGATGCATGACTTGTTCTGTATTCTTCACATTTATCTGCTCCTGTTTTCTTTGGTATCATGACTATAACAACTTTTTTGAAGTCTGATGGAACTTCCCCTTTTTCATAAATATTACACACCAGTTTATATAATCTTAATCTATCGCTTTCTCACCTGCACTTCGCAGTAAATCTGTAGGTATTCTGTGTATTCCAGGAGCCTTTCTTCCATTCAAATCATTTAATGTTCTCTTAAATTAAGATCTCAGTATTGTTTCTTCCGATTCATCCTCTTTGACTTCCTCTTCTTCCTCTGTAACACCATTTTCTAATTCATTTCCTCCATATAACTCTTTAGTATATTCCACCCACCTATCGACTTTGCCTTTCGTATTATAAATCGGTGTACCATCTTTGTTTAACACATTATATTTTAATATACGTACCCCAAAATTTTCCTTAACTTTCCTGTATGCTCCGTCTGTTTTACCAATGTTCATTTCTCTTTCCACTTCTGAACACTTTTCTTTAATCTGCTCTACTTTCGCTAGTTTGCACTTCCTGTTTAGAGTAATTTTTAATTGCTTATAGTTCCTTTTACTTTCTTCATCACTAGCATTCTTATATTTTCTACGTTCATCCATCAGCTGCAATATATCGTCAGAAATCCAAGTTTTCTACCAGTTCTCTTTGTTCCACCTAAGTTTGCGTCTGCTGATTTAAGAATTTCCTTTTTAACATTCTCCCATTCTTCTTCTACATATTCTACCTTATCATTTTAATTCAGACCAAAGATTAAATTTTAATGGAAGTTTTTTGCATCTCTTTTTCTACATAAAAGGTCCTTCAAACCTTTATAAAAGTTTAAAAGTATGAAATGTGGCTGATAAATACTGTGAAGCTGATAAGAACCTAGATTGAATTTAGAGAAAACCACTTTTAACATTTATTGTGAATCAAAAGTATGTGTGATATGAATATTTTTTTCTAACATGAATCTTACATTATGAAAAATAGTTCAAATATACATTACAATAAATTCAAGTTCTATTTTATTTGAAACTGTAGTTTTTTTTTTCAACATTATGTAATACACAGGATTCACATTTGCAGGCAATCAGCCCATATTCAGATCTTTACTGAATCAGGTAAGGAATCTTAAGGTTTATTATTAGCCTAAAATAAAATGCCCAAGATTAACATTGTAAATCCTTAATTCTGTGTTTGAAAGTTGCTAAGGTTGGTATTTAAATTTCATTTCTATGATAGAAATTAATCACTGAAATGAAATTTATAATACAGAGAAAAAATCACACTTTTGATTTGCCTTCTTGTTATCCAAAAAATAATAAATGTCTGGTTTTATAGAAGTATATACAAGGTCATTAAATTTCCGTTTGTAATAATTGTGTCTTATATTTTTAAAAGACTAATCTCTATGTTAATTATTCCTTCTATTACTTGAATAAATAAATTTTTGGCTTCTAGAAAACGGCACAGCCATTTTAACGAAAATAACAACCATCTAATGCCAGGCTTATTAGGGAAACGTGAGAAGTGAACCACTCCAATTAAAACTATTAATAAGCTGGATTAAAATGATTAATTTTATAACCTCTGTGCTAGTAAATTGTACTAATTAAAAAAAATAAACATATATATTATACTATATTTTAATCCATGATGATCAGCAATGAAAATTGTTTAAAACTGTAAATTTTTGAAAAAACAAACTGAATCATAGTGTAATGTTTGTAATAATTTATTTTAAAACTTTTCAGTGACTCATCACTGAATCACTGAAAATGACCATTACCAGAGCGAGTGGAAATATTTTGAAGAAAGTTGTTAGAAATATATTTATTGAAATCAGTTCAGTTTTGTTGTTTCAAAAATGCTTAGATTTAAATATTAAAAAAATCTTTTCAAAATAATTATTGCATAACATATTTTTAGCTCCCAGCATAATTTTTTGACTGTTGAATGACCAACACTTATTACATTCAAAAATAAAAAATATATGTAATAAGCATGTTATTTAATTAAATAAAAGATGTTTAATACAAATTAACATTTTTGAGTGACATTGGTTGTATAATAAAAAAATTACAATTTATTTTTTTTTGCCTTCAGTCATTTGACTGGTTTGATCCAGCTCTCCAAGATTCCATATCTAGTGCCAGTTGTTTCATTTCAGGATATCCCCTACATCCTACATCCCTAACAATTTGTTATACATATTCCAAATTTTACCTGCTTGCATAATTTTTCCCTTCTACCTGTCCCTCCAATATTAAAGCGACTATTCCAGGATGCCTTAATATGTAGCCTCTAAGTCTGTCTCTTCTTTTAAATATATTTTTCCAAATGCTTCTTTCTTCATCAATTTGCCACAACTCCTCTTCATTTGTCACTTTCTCCTATAGCACCACATTTCAAAAGCTTCTAATCTTTTCTTCTCAGATACTCCGATCTTCCAAGTTTCACTTCCATATAAAGCTACGCTCCAAACATATACTTTCAAAAAAGTTTTCTTGTTGTTTAAATTAATTTTAGATGTAAACAAATTATATTTCTGAATGAAGGCTCGTTTCGCATGTGCTATTCGTCATTTTATGTCGCTCCTGATTCTCCAGCTTTAGTAATTCTACTTCCCAAATAACAAATTCTTCTACCTCTGTAGTACTGGTCTTCTCCTAACACTTCTTCCATTCTCCTCTCAATTCTTCTGTACAGAATTGTAGTTAAAATTTTTGATGCGTGAACTAGTTGTTCTCTATTTTTCACGTTTATCTACTCCTGCTTTCTTTGGTATCATGACAATAACACTCTTTTTGAAGTCTGATGGAACTTCCCCTTTTTTGTAAATATTACACGCCGATTTGTATAATCTATCTATCTCTTCCTCACCTGCACTGCACAGTAATTCTAGAGGTATTCCATCTGCTCCAGGAGCTTTTCTGCCATTCACATCTTTTAATGCTCTCTTAAATTCAGATCTCAGTATTGTTTCTTCCGTTTCATCCTCTTTGACTTCTTCTTCTTCCTCTATAACACCATTTTCTAATTCATTTCCTCCGTATAACTCTTCAATATATTCCACCCACCAATTTGTTATAAATAATTATTATTACATTTTAATGTATTTTTATCATTCTATAAATAAATTTTTTTTCAAAAAACGCCACGGGAAGTCACCACTTCATAACTTTTCTGCGATATAAATTCACCTCGTAGAAGTAAGTTATATGAAAATCAGTTAGACACATTATTTGTAAACCATATGTGTTTGGTTATTTTAAATTACATTGCACTAGAAATGGAATGAGTTTTATATTGATGCAAGCACCAAGAGAATATAACTTTTAGCTATTATTTAAAAAAAATATAACTTTTAGCTATTATTTAAAAACGTATTGAACAACCTAACAATATAATCTATTTTGGTTTTACTTCAAGAAGCAGTTTATCAAGCCGTAAACATGTAATTTTAAAAATAAATCATTATATATAGATATGTAGAGTCAAAAAAAGAAGAACAATATTTCTTGATTTGACAGATTCATCAGTCGGTCAATAATTGAATTTTTTTATAGTTCTGAATGTTTTGTTTTATCCTATCCATTTTATTATTTATCCATGCAATTATCTCTTGGATCGTACTTTCAAATGCAATGAGCGACCGAATTTTCATCAGATTGGAGTTTTGCTCAATACTTTTTACAATATTTGATATCGCTGAAATTTCCTGTAATATTAAATTCTTTCAGTTTAATATGATTCTTTTAGCTTTCGGAGGTTTAGAAGTACATCATTTAAAACAACTTCCAATACAATAATATTCCGGGAAAATATCAACAGACTTGTATTATTACCAATCTTAGCCAGTCATATTTTTAATAGCAGGCAGTTCTATGATGGCATTACTGTTTACAGTATTAACCAAATTGTCATAATTTTTGCTTATTTTATCAGAATTAAGTAATTATTTTCCTTATTGCTCTTGTATAGTTGGTAATCTAGATTTAAGGGTGAAGTGATCAATAGAAACAATATGTATATTTTTACAGAGAATTTGATTTATTATATTTATCGATTTGAAAAACTTTTTTGTTTCAAAATTAATTGTTGTTTCAAAAAATTCATTTCTTTAATCAGTTATTAATATCATTACTATTTAGGGTATGTTCGATTAACGTTCAAAATAAAATAAATAAAACAGTAAAATTCTGAAAGATTACAAAAAAAAAGTTCTCCAAAAATAACCTGTAATGTGAAGTATGTGTAGGTTACACAAAATGTTAGCAATTACAAGTACGTGTCTCAAAAACAGGGATAAAAATACATAACAGATTTATGGGGTAGCATCTTTGCTTTCATCCAGAAAGCTCCGGTTCAAATCCTGGTCAGGCTTGGTATTTTTCATATATTACAAATATTCATTCTTCTCATCAGTAAGTATAACATATCTTTATTCCCTTACCTAAAGAATACATCTCGATTTAAATAATCGTCATAAAACATGGTAACACTTTTATCGAAACTGGGTGTGGATTATGAACGCCAATTAAAACTGTAGGAGGAAGATTACTAGAGCTACATTATCATATAATGATTAAAACCGGTTATTTAAAATTTTATATCTGAAAGATATTTATTTCAGTTTATTGGTCAAAGAATGAATGGAAATGAATGAAAAATAAGTAAAAAAGTAACCTGTAAATAATAGAATTCTTTATTAAGTTGTAACAAAGCTTTAAATTGGATTATTATAAACTAATACTTTATACAAAATTAAAAATCAAAAATAATATTAAAAAATGTTAAAATACCGATGTTCTATGCCTTGATTTTGTTTCTCCATTGATCTATCTGCAAAAAAAAATCAGTCTAAAATTATTATTATTATTATTACCAGTATGTATGTATATATATTTATATTATTATTACTTACTTGTACGAAGTAGAATAAGTATTGTGATAGCTAAAAATGTCGTCTTTCAAATTTCAAAGGAAATATCCATTTTGAACATCTCTGAATCCATTTTGAATAGTTTCGGCGTGACGTCTGTACATACGTACGTATGTATACCGCATAACTCGAAAATGATTAGCCATACGATGTTGAAATTTTGGATTTAGGACTGTTGTAACATCTAGTTGTGCAATCGACTGAACCAAAAGTGTCCAAAATATCCCAAAATCCATTTTTTTTGGATTTTGGACTTTTTCTTAACTGCAGTAATAAGACCTCCAACGATATATCATAAGTGATACTTTTTTCACTGGTTCCAGAGTTATAGTCAAATAAAATTTTAATTAATGAAATATTTGGAACTTACAAGGGGAAGGCACATCGTTCGAATCCAACTTTTTTTTAACCTTTTTTTAATTTAAATATATTGATTTATTAATAATTATTAACCTGCGATTGTAAACAATTTTTATAGTAAATAATAATTCCGTAATGACAATAAAAAAAAAAGATATGAAACAAAATCAGAAATAAAGTTTTACGTACTTTTAAAAATGTATACTATATATGTGTAATTTAATAGGCGTACAAGGAAGTCATGTGTTGTTCACATCAGATCTTTTGTTTATTACTACAGACCGGATTATATGCAACATAAAAAGCTTGAAATATACATGAAAAGTGTCAAAATATGCAACTTTAAATAATAAAAAAACAGTAATTTTTAGTTTTTTTTTTCTTTATTTCAAAATCAACGTACAATTAATAAGTAATTGAATAAAATATCGAAAAATTCGATAATTAATTAACAATTATTTAACATTTTGTTACTTTTGAAAACGTAAAAAATCAAATACCGTTCCAAATGTTCGGCAGTAAGATTATGTCTTCGATCACTCAAAATATTTTTTAAGTAGAAAAGGATCGTTCCACATCAACTGAGGTAACCGGGCAGTATTTGAATTTGATGCTATGTTAGTACTTATTGTTTCTGGCAAAAGTTCACCCGTCCCGTTAATAAAACTATCAATTTGACACAAAGGTTCAAAGCCTGAGTTATTTTTTAAAATGTTTTCAAAATTTTCTTTGTTTACACGGTAATACCTCTGGCAATGCGGAGTTTATTTGGCGGATTTTATTCATTAACCGAATAGATTCAGTCGACGCCAATCCTTGACTTTCAAGTTTTTTAATACTCGTTGGTATGTGGAAAAATGATTGCTAATCACAGCTATGTTTTATTTTTTTTACAATCGTTAAATACTACCTTGGACTGACAAACTACCATAGCCTCTGCATTGTAGAAGTCATTTATTACAGCTTTGAGGGCCACGAAATGTTCATTATGAAACAGTACGGCTTTAACCTACGTTCTCCATCGAGTTACCACTGGTTTGGGAAGTAAAGGCACATTTCGCAGTTTTTCTTTATAGCCTTTATTGCGAGCAGGTACTTTAAGAAACATTCTTTGTTGATAAAATCGGTTTATTTACATTCCCAAAAGTGGATCGTACTTCTTCAACGATTCGATGTACTCCGTGAGAAAAGCATCTCACATTAATCAAATCGGGATAAAATACTTTGAGGGCTTTGGCCGCCTTGATCATATAGGGTAGAGCATCTGAGAGAAATATAAACATTCTTTCATCTGCAGAACATTAAGGAAATATTTTTTAATACCCTCATTCACAAACCTGCCGATCGTAAAATGATTAACCAAATAGGAAGAAGAAGGCTCTAGTTTTAATGCACCGACAATTAAATTCAAACGGAATAGTGCGTCAGACGCGTTTCCGGGGTCGCGAGTGAATAGTTTTTCGCGAGTTATATAGTTTGAAGACGTCAAACACGGTAAGTCGCGCATACAACAAAAACGCGTTTTTTTTTCTTTTTTTTTTTTTCTCCGCGTGTGTTTTGTTCTGTTTCTCTTGTTTCAGAAACGGGAGAAACGTGGATGTGGAACGACTCGACGTGCCGTCTCATCCTGCCAGCCGAAAGAAAAGTAATAATTAATTTTTTTTTTTTTTTTTTTTTTTTTTTTCTTTCGTGTCTGTGTTCTGCTTCTTTTGTTGCAGATACCAACAGCCACCACAAAAACAAATGGTTTCTTCACTGCGGCCACGCGGTCCCCCCAACCCCTTCTCAGATACACGTGTGTCTGAAGGTTAATAATTACGTGGAGTGAATAATTACTGTTTACTTCTTCCACAAAAATCGCCGCCCCAAAACCGCGATCGCGAATAGGTATCACCATTTGTAAGTTCCCTATTACCTTCCTTTCCTTTCAAGAAAGAAGAAAGAGGGAACGAGCCCAGCAGCCATCAGCCCAGCAGCGACCTGCCCAGCAGCCACTGACAGCACAGAAGAACGAAGAAACCTGCACTTTCCCCCGTTCAGCCCTTCGGGGCTTCGGGAATTACAAGGTTAATGGTATGTAACTTCGGTTACTACCAATTCTTGGAAAGTGCAGGCCAAAGAAGAACGAAGAGGTCTTCGGAAGAAGAAGAAGGAAGACCAACCACTCGCCTCAACATCACGGACTGGAGTCCGGAACAGAGCCCAGCAGAGATGCGTCCTGAAGGGCAGCCATACCAGAAGCGGATGAAGAGCTTCTACACAACCTCTCCTATTTCAAAACTTACAATAAGACAAAATAACCCAGCAATTGCGACTCCTCCGGAAAAGGGGACGCATTGCTCCCTCCTTATAGCTAGTGCCCCGTTGTGGCGTATCCCTGCTAGCCTATTAAAGAGTTAGCACCGAAAGGACTTCAGTGGACGGTCTGAAGGGGAATTACGTCGGAAGGACAGGCTTTATAAGCCTAGCCTTCCGCGGTCGGCCCGTGAAATGGGTTCGATAACGCTGGTTTAACAACGGATTGGAATGCAATTAAATCCGTCTTAAATTCACTAAAATAATAATAGACAAAACTTGAAAAATTAGATCCGAGATTAAAAAATAACCTTTTTTAAAAAAAAAACAAGCCCGATTAGAATGATCCAGCAGCAAGGGACTCTGTCCAGGTTCTGCGATAAAGTAGGGAGTAATAGACTCCTGCCAACTTTGCATTCCATTCCATTCCAATTAAATTCGCAATGTAACAGCCACAAATGTCGGTAGTTTCGTCAGTTGAAATCCAAATAATGCTATCCTTGAGTTCATTGCGTATTTCTTCCAGAACATCTAGGTTAATTGTCGGTTTATAATTTTTACGCAATGTTGATTCATGTGGTATATTTCGATTCAAGTAATATTTTCGTAGAAAATCTTTGAAGGTAGGATTTGAAAGTTTATGAAAAGGAATACTACTTGTAAGCAATCCTTCACATAAGTGGGTTTTTTTTTGTTTTTTTGTGTACCTTTTGAACTGAAATCATTGCTAGTTGCCGCTGTTATAAGTTGTCGTGGGTCTTTCTTTTGCTATCTTGCGATATGAAAACTACTTGTCTTGACATGCTGGTATATTTGAAACTTTTTGTGGCACGAAATATTTTTCTCGCAAATTCGACAATATAAAACATTTCCGTCGTATGTAAATATTACAGGATAGTCAACTGTACACTTTTTTCGGGAGGTGTAGTACATATTAAAATTTGCACAAATAAATAAAAAACTAAACTGATGCGATGAGCGCGTCAACAACAACAAGCGTAATTTAATTGCCTAGGAGTACTGCAGTAGGCGTACGCGATGCAGAACGGTATCGCCCGTCCTTGTCACGGCGTGAGTCTGTGTTTTACTTGGCCTCATAATAATATTATCCTGCTAGAACAATAGACACGCGGCTGCTAAAGTGCGCTCTAAGAGCCGTGCAGATAATAGGTTTAATAAGTACCCAACCGAAAAATATTGTAAATATAGCGAAAATATACATCGCTAGATTTTAAGGAAAATTTGCAATAACCGGTGAGAACGGGCTTAATATGCAAATTTATATAATCCGGTCTCTATTTATTACTTATAAATGCCCCTGGTGTTTTGGTACCGAGTATAGACAATTTGACTAAACCTACTTCGACCGTTATTGCTAATAAGGAAAGAGATTCTTGAAGTAAAAATATTTACAAATTAAACTGCTAGCAGCTTTTTATAAACATTTTATATCACAATTTAATGTCATACGGTCATGAATTTTAGTGACACAAAGTAATTTACATGCAAATAATGTAATTTTGTAGACAAAATGATCATAAAAATTGAATTTCTTCTTATCGTATCTAATAAGTTAAAATCTGTACATCTTTAACACATTCCATTTATTCATTATCTCATAAACTATCGGCTATAACATTTTTGGTGACTTGTTTTAATAATTACAGCCGACACCTTTTAATACTTTATCAAAGCATTTGTACGCGTAAAATATTAATCATTGTGGATAAATAATACATGCCTAAATCAAGCACGATTTCTGTTCTTTATTTACGATCAACGTATGTATCTCTAACCTTGAAGAATCTCATTATATGCTTATCTTTATGTATAAATGATCCAACATTTTTGTCCATTAACCCCAAATAAAATATAAAAAGATTAAAATAGTGTATGTTTTTTTTTTTTGTTTTTTAATTAAACTTGACCTGAATAATTTCAGTATCATTAAATATATAAATAATTCGAATGTACATTAAAATATTTAGTAAGTATACAGTATGAAATAAAAATATTTTATAGGTTACATAAACAAATTACGACTTGGTATCTGAACTTCTGAATTTTTATTGAGTTTCACGAGCATCGTAATAAATATTTGGTCTGCTGTTCTCTTAGTTTGTACCATACGATTATTATGAAACGTAAAACTGTTGTATTGTCAAAAAGATGTATCAGTTTTATTAATTAATTTTTAATAAATAATGTAAAATTCCAAACATTCGACATCAATTATTATAATTTAGTCTTACTACCCGTTCGAAAAGGTAACTTACAGACAATTTTTTTTTTTCATATAATATAGAAATAATGTCAAATCTGTAAATACAATTTTTCTATCACCCTTTTAGTTTTAAATAAAATACGACTATAAAACAATTAAGGGAAATATAGTTAAAATCTGTAAAATTTATAATTTTGCACGGCCATACCTCTGTTAGAATGATTTCGCCGATGCTTTTCTTTTATATATAGCCTCAGGTACATGCCGAATTAATGTCCAACAGTTATCGGCTAGCATATTGCTATTCCATTTCCCTTTGTAGCGGCTTTCCATTACCGAAATGTCTTGCTGGAAAGGTTCACAGTGTTCGTCACTTACGTCTACGAGGTTGCCCGGGAAAAAATCCAGATGTGAGTGGAGGAAACGTATTTTCAAAGACATATTACATCCCAAGCTCTCTATAAGTAAGAAGTTGATTAACAATATCGTGGTTGCTAAATATCGGATTTTTATTTGCCCAAAAAAATTTTGCAAACGTCTTTAAATGAGGCCCAAGCTGCACTTTCTACATTATTTAACATCTAGTTAAATACATTATCTTTGACTAACTTTCTTATTTGAAGACCAATAAATATTCTTTCTTTAATTTTTCCTTCGCTTATATTCGGAAATTTCTGCCTGTTGTACAAAAATCCGAGACTGTCCTTCTTTATTGCATTTAAAAAATTTTTCATTAATTCTAGTTTGATATGGAGAGGGGGTAAAAATATTTTATTGGGTTCAACTAAGGGCTCATGAATAATATTTTTCCCATTTGGTGTTAAGTTGTCTCGTTTTTTCTACTCTTTGGTAACATAATGTTTATCCCTAGCTCGGTTGTCCCGTTCGCAAAGAAAACACATGTGCTTAGTATAACCTAACCGCATGCCTAACTAAATAGCTATAACTTTCAAATCACCATATATGTTCCAGCTTTGTTTTTTATAATTTATTTTTTCAAGAACGTCCTTCATCACATCACATCGTATGTCTCTTTCAAATTAATACCATAAGCGATCGGTATAGAAGGATATTTGTTACCGTTGTGTACTACAACTACTTTATAAACTACGTGGACGAATCTAAGAAAAGGCGCAAGTCCTCAGGTTTAGGAACTTGTCCGAAGTGCAACATAAACTCATCAATATTTGTGCAATAAACCAAATTATTTTCATCAGTAAAACATTGAAAAAGTTATTTTTGTCGGCTTCGAAAGCCCGAAATCTTTGTATTTTTTAAAAGTAAATTCCTACCTTGCAGTCTTGATCCTAACAGTTCAGCTTCAGTTTTTGATAAATTTAAATCCCTAACCGAGTCATTTAATTCACCTTGTGATATAGGATGTGGCTTATCGGAAGATAATTCAAAATCAAAATCATTGTTGTCTTCTTCAGTACTGCCTGATTCTTCATCGTTGCTTTCGAAACATACATTCAGAGGCGGCTCAGGAACTGGAATAATTTCACTGTGACGTACAGGCATGATTACAGATTTCAATGAAGTTTATTTTACACACTTGTTAAAGTAACAATCGGTTACATGATCCTTTGGTTCACGCCAAACCATAGGTACATCAAATGGCAAGGCCTTCTGTGTATCTTTCAGTCATCCTCTTAAATATACAGGACAATTAGTGCATACTAAATGAGGAGCCCGCGTCTTATCCTGATCACCGATTTTACACTGAAAGTACAAATGATATGCTTTTTTAATTAAAAGTGTAATGTTTTTTCTATTTGATTTTAAGGTAAACTCACCACAAACATAACAAAAGACATCCACATCGTTTACACAATTTCGAGGCATTATGACCCTGCACTGTTAACAAACTTAAGACACCAATAAGAACGAACAAAATTAATTCATTCGTAAATCCAGTGCTTAATACAAACTATACAGCTGTGTTTTCAGCTACATGTTTTGACCTGCACACACAATTAATCTTGTCCATAAAGTCTCATTCTTCTGTATTAGGTATGATATAATATGTGGCATGATATGATTTAATTCTTTGTCTAGTATTGTTTATTTATCGCTTACAAATTACTTTAACAAAGTTGAATAATAAAGCATAAGCTAAGAAAATTCAATATAGGAGCTTAAAATGCTAACTATACGTTGAAAAATAATAAACATCCTTTAATTAAAATTTAATTTTTTTTCAAAAATGGTGGCTGATAGAAAGATTCTGGTTTCATATTCGTTTTCAGCATCAAAAAACAGATTAAAATCATGCGTCGCATGTTAGAAAACAAAAATTATGTTTATCAGTGTGATTAGTCTGTTTTATTAATGATAAAATTATTAAAACAAGTACATATATATTAAATGTTTCTTAATATCTTCATGAAAAAAAAATTAAAAATATTTACAAGGGAAATACGATATTTTTTTGCCGTAAAATTTCTTTAATTTTATTTGTTTATTTAAACATCTGAATTGCATTGCGTAGTTATTTGTTTGTGTGTGTAGCGTAAACTTAGTTATTATTTTTTTATTAAAATGGGAATCTATGAGAACGATTTAGAACTAAAATATGACTTGAATGGTGAGTCGTTTTAATTTTGATATAGTAAAATACTACAGATTTAACCATTACTGTTCTATTATAGGTTTTGTGGGGTTATGATTAATAAACGAATATTGAAATAGATTCATTTTTCTAAAATAGAAATTAAAAAGAACGCTCAATTTTGAGAAAATAACAGATATAAAAAACGGCATTTGTTTTTCAATATTTCCAGTAAACAATGCAACTCAGGTTAAGAATAACGCACTGAGTGTTAGAAAAGTAAACAAATATGATATTGCATTTTGATGTTTCTATTTCTAATGAACTGTTTCTACTTATAATGTAGTTTTAGAATCTTATTGAAATCTATATCCTTAGAAGGGGCATCAGTTTTAACAGACATAATATTTACCATCTTTTTTATTTGCTAAATATGAATTCGAGCGAGGATTTAGAAAGTACAAATTTAGAAAGTCTGTAATGTATACTTCATTGTTGTAATATTTAAATTTATAAAAATAAATTTTATCAGTTACTTGAAGAACTGATTTTAGAGAAATCAGAATATGAGTTCGCTTTCATGTTTCAAGTTTTCACTTTTTTTTAAATTTGTTTTAATTTGATAACATATTGTTTTTTTAGATGGTGTTACATAGGTAAACTTTTTATAAGATCGAGAGCTGTTAACTATTTATTAAAAAAAATTATGTTATAAAAAATAATATAAAAATTAACATACGTGCATAATAGTCTCTAGAATCTTGTACATTATTGGGGCTTATTATTTCCATTACGCCGTCCTTAAATTCATTATCTATGACAAATAAAACCAAACCAAGTTTCAGTAAACACATAATTTTAACAACATATTAATGCAATTAAATCATTAAAATGTATTTCTGTGAAATGTATTTACTTAACGAATAACCATTATTATTATTAAATCTACATTGTATTTCTTTATTATTTATTGCAGTAATGCCTTAAACATTTTTAATCCAAAAGTAATCTTTAAAAATAGTTGAACAAACCCAAATTTTTCCAGATTGGATGATACTGTAAATGCTGCTAAAACTTCTCATCAGTTAGAAGTAAGTTGTTAAAAGATTGTGGATAGTGTAACGATTAGCATACTGTTGGTCTCGCATTCTATTCCTGATATTTTTTTTTGTTTTTATATTTCATAATCCTGGTGTGTAATATTTATGAAAAAGGGGAAGTTCCATCAGACTTCAAAAAGAGTGTTATAGTCATGACACCAAAGAAAACAGGAGCAGATAAATGTGAAGAATACAGAACTAGTCGTGCATCAAAAATCTTAACTGGAATTCTATACAGAAAAATCGAATGGAGAGTGGAAGAAGTGTTAGGAGAAGACCAATTTGATTTCAGAAAAAGTATAGGGACAAGGGAAGCAATTTTAGCACTCAGATTAACAGTAGAAGGAAGATTAAAGAAAAACAAACCGACATACTTGGCATTTATAGACTTAGAAAAGACATTTGATAACATAGACCGGAATAAAATGTTCTGCATTTAAAAAAAATTAGGGTTCAAATACAGAGATAGAAGAATGATTGCTAACATTTACCGGAACCAAACAGCAAGAGTAATAATTGAAGAACATAAGAAAGAAGCCGTAATAAGAAAGGGAGTCCGACAAGAATGTTACCTTTACCCATTACTTTTTAATCTTTACATAGAACTAACAGTTAATGATGTTAAAGAACAATTTAAATCAGGAGTAACAGTGCAAGGTGAAGAGATAAAGATGCTACGATTTGCTAATGATATAGTAATTCTAGTTGAGAGTAAAAATATGTAGAAGAAACAATGAATGGCATGGATGAAGTCCTGTGCAAGAACTACCGCATGAAAATAAATAAGAACAAAACAAAAGTAATGAAATGTAGTAGAAATAAAGTAGCTGAACCACTGAATATAAAAACAGGATGAGACGAGATTATGAAGGTAGAAGAACTTTCTAATTTCGGAAGTATAATTACCGATGATGGACAAAGGAGGAACGATATAAAATGCAGAATAGCACAGACAAAACGAGGGGGTGATTTTTGCTACTTTATTTTTTAATATTTTTCTTAATTAATAAACAACTTTTGTAAAAAAACTTTTTTGCCAAACTTCATCCCCGCCCCCCCTAAAAACGGTTTTAATTTTGAAGAGTTATAGAACCTTCTATCCAAGGGATTATTTTTTGTCGCATTTTTTTAAAACATTTTTGTGAACAATTATTAAAAAAAAATCATTTGTGTAAGATCCTTTTTTGCTAAATTGCACTCCAACTCCAAAAAAAATAGTAATAATTTTGAAACGTTGTAGAAGGCAGTACAGTAGGTCTTTTTCATTGCGGTTTTTTTCTATTAGGATCTCATTGGATCCATAAATCTGTTCTCCATCCAAGTAGGTCTTAACCCAGCCCCTCCTTCACACCCTACATTCCACTTACCACTTAGTGGCCTGATGTAGTCATCTCCTGTGTTGTTGATAAAAATAAGATAAAGAGTAAAGAGAAGTAATGTAATGACTGCTACTGAATATAACATAAAGCCCTTGGAATATGGTAGTATGTAATTGAATATAGTTATGGACTAAACTCTGATTTGCTGAAATTTGAAGTATGCCATATTTAGGAGCCAAGTTATTTGTTATAATTTAAACTATTGTCAGAAATTCCTTTCATCCGAGTTATTTCCCTTGTAATTTGCATGGTATGCTCACCAAACATTTTGTAAATTCAGCATTGTACAAGTTTAATATGCATTATTTTCAGACTAAATAAATAATTTGGTTTCAGTGAAATTAGGTTATGAATGAAACCCACCGGGTTGGTCTAGTGGTTAACGCGTCTTCCCAAATCAGCGGATTTGGAAGTCGAGAGTTACAGCGTTCAAGTCCTAGTAAAGCCAGTTATTTTTACACGGATTTGAATACTAGATCGTGGATACCGGTGTTCTTTGGTGGTCGGGTTTCAATTAACCACACATCTCAGGAATGGTCGAACTGAGAATGTACAAGACTACACTTCATTTACACTCATACATATCATCCTCATTCATCCTCTGAAGAATTATCTAAATGGTAGTTACCGGAGGCTAAACAGGAAAAAGAAAAAAAAAGGTTATGAATGAGATTAGATTCACTTAAGAATAAGTTAAGTTAGGAAAGCTTAAGGGGTGGGTTTTGGTAAATCTACAATATACATTATTTACAATGTAAATAACTTTGTTTCAGTGAAATTTAATTGAGTTACATTAGATTTAGATTAAGGTTAGGTTGGTTTTCAAGTAATTTATAAACTTGACAAAAGTTTACCGTTATTTATCTGAACTCAATTCAATACTTCTGCTCAACCTAATTTAACTTAATCTTAAGAAAATCTAACCTTATTCTTAACTAAATTTAACTGAAACCAAATTATGTAGTCAGCAAGTAGTATGCGTAACAAGTGTATAGTACAAAATAATAAAATTTTGGGTGCAGGTACTATGTAACTTACAAAACACAGTTAAAAGGACATAACATGCGTAAAAGATGTTTCCAATGAATAATTTCAATTGTAACGAATAACTTATGTATTAAATAAGATAAATTCTAAATTTCATCAAAATCAGAGTTGAGTCCATAACTGTTTATAACCTTGTATCTTTGACAATTTTGATTTTTTTTTAATTTTTCACTTAAGTTAAATGGAAAACTTTTAACAGAAATTTTCTTTACAAATAAGGAGGAATTTGCTTTACAAAATAAAAACATATTTAGCTTGGCCAAAAACATTTGGCTTGATAAAATTTTTTTTTTTTTGTCTTCAGTCATTTGACTGATTTGATGCAGCTCTCCAAGATTCCCTATCTAGTGCTAGTCATTTCATTTCTGTATACCCTCTACATCCTACATCCCTAACAATTTGTTTTATATATTCCAAACGTGACCTGCCTACACAATTTTTTCCTTCTACCTGTCCTTCCAATATTAAAGCGACTATTCTAGGATGCCTTAGTGTGTGGCCTATAAGTCTGTCTCTTCTTTTAACTACATTTTTCCAAATGCTTCTTTCTTCATCTATTTGCCGCAACATCTCTTCATTTGTCACTTTAACCACCCATCTGATTTTTAACATTCTCCTATAGCACCGCATTTCAAAAGCTTCTAATCTTGTCTTCTCAGATACTCCGATCGTCCAAGTTTCACTTCCATATAAAGTGACACTCCAAACATATACTTTCAGAAATCTTTTCCTGACATTTAAATTAATTTTTGATAAAATATAGAGGTCAAATAGAGAATTTGTTCCCTTTTATTGAAATTCATTAATAAGACAGTTTTGAAGTGACAAAAAAAAGAAGGTAATGAAATGAACGGCCTTAGAAAAAATGTGGATTACAATGATTAATTGTAATAATTAACTGTCATAATTAAGACAAAATTAATCACAATGATTCATTACATCATTGTGACAATGATATTGTCACAATGACTCCAATACACAGTTTGAGGATTCAGTATACCTGATATATAATATTGTATATTGTAATAAATGTATGTTATTTATGTCAGCATATATTAATAATAACATTATTAACAATAAAAAATAACATTAGAAATTATTAATGATTGACTTTAAATTTTTTCTTTTAGTTAATTATACTGCTTCTTCAGTGTATTTACCAGTGAGAATGATATTTTTCATTAAAAAAATCAATTAGGAACCACCACCTTTGTATGAGTATATGGTCATTTTTTCACTTTAATCGCCCCTGTTATGAATCCCTTTGCCATCCCAAAAAAACTGAACTAGCAAAGCATAAGAAAAATGTAAAATGAAATTGTATAGCTTATCAATAAAAGTCAGAAAAGACTTATTCATTAAATTAAAGCAATTAGGAAACAACTAATTTAGTTATTATGCGTAAGGTTGCATGCATAATGTGATTTATGAAAGAATGCACTTACTGATCTCTAAAGTGTACAGAGGTGTGTGATCTACCAAATCATAAAATAATTAAGTTAATTTTACTTACAAGCAGATTGTAAATTATTTGATTTTTGTTGTGCCCAGCTTGCCGCTTTTTCTCCAGCATCAATATCTGTAAATAATGAATATACTAATAATTAATTATACCTTAAAGGTAAAATTTATCTTTATTGAGTATATAGTTGTAGAGTTATAAATACATTATAATATTGTTTTTTAAGTTACATTAACCTTTATGGTTGTTAACATTTTAACAACAATTATGGTTGATTCATTTAACACTGAAATACAGTGTGTAGATCACAGAATGTTTCATGTAGCAAGTAAGCACATTACCATCGGTAATCTCTTCTGTTTTACTTTAAATAATCATGTTGAGCTGATATGTAACAATTATAAAATGACAGTGCCTTTTTAACACAATTAAACATAGATTGCTCATAAACTGTATAGGTATATATATTTTATATCAAAAGTATTTTTAATTATTTTTCTTGCACATAATCCAATGTAAATTGTAATTTTATCTAACTTAAAAACAAATTTCCTCATCAAATGGATAAAATAATAAGTTTTGTTAACTTTCAAATAGTTGTATTTATAGTTTGGTATAGAAAAAAATACCTTGTTGTAAAGAGGTCTTAAAATCATACTATTATAAAAAAAATTGTCAAATATGGAAACATTTTTTCTACCATATTGGAGAGTTGTTAATGATTTTAGATAATGTCAAACAAATTTCTGAAAGGTTCTTTTTCATTATAAGAATTGGCGATCCAGAAAAGTAAAAGAGCATTTACATACAATGTTGAAGTAATTTCCCACTGACATTGAATGTCGATTTCCTTTGTATTAACAAAATCTGAAGTAAGTTTGGTGGCAAAAAAAATTCACCAGATCAGAAATTTTTAAGTACGAACCGATAACTGAGTTTTAAATTCAAGAAAAGTTAGATCATAATTTATAAGCAAATAAGGGAACTGTGGCAAGGTGAAGTTCAAATTAATCAAGTATTAGAAAACCATGTATCATTATCAATGAAAGAATGTTGAATGTTTATAAAGATTTTTTCAGACTATCCTTTCTTATAGCTGTAAAAAACTGAAGCATCTACACAAATTTGTAAGAATAGACGATTTATTAATTCATCGATCGTTAACTTATTTCCGCATATTTCAATGGCCCTTCTATTGCACAATATTACAAAATTTTATTTGTGCAGTTATATCACCTGCCATTAGCTTAATTTTATTTTTTATTAGATTTTGACAACTTTGTTGTCACTTAGTTTTTTTTTTAAGTATATTATGATTGTTTTTAACTTCATTTACTAATAATTTTTGCCTACCATGTGATCCTTTAATAAGTAGACAAACTTAATAACGAGGGCATTCTTGAGAGTAAACACCATCAATTATAAAAATTACCTTTAGCATTAACATTATTAACACTAGATCATTGTTCGTAATAATTAAAAGTTTTGTAAATTTCATAAAATAACCTTTTCATTCTACTTCGTTGTCTGTACATTTAATCAATGTTTGTCAGCTTCTTCTATTTTGTTATCGCTTTAAATTCACTTACCTCCTAAAAATTGTTTAAACTTTCGAACAGATAGAAGTTGCTCGGAGTTATAAGTTCAGACTGTATTAAAAATGCAAAATTTTCACCAAAAACTGTTACAGTTGCAGAATGTAAATGCATGTTATCCTGAGTCTATATAAAAGTTTTCTAAACCATTTCTGTTGCTGATTTTGGCACATCATACAGCTTCCAGAGCTTTTATTAATAAGATTTTACAGTGATTCTTTGTGATTCAGGTTGAAGTCAGTCAACCTGATTCTAAAGAGATTGTGGCAATAAACTAATACATAAGTAGACTTTGGTTTCTTTTTTTATTTTCGTCTGTGGAGTGCTATGGAATATCTGAGTTTCATTGATTGATCGATTAATTTATGTGATTCTCCGGTAAAAGTCACAAGATCTATCTAGTGCAGCTTTCATAATACGGATCCTCTAGGCAGCTGCATCCTTGTTCATGCAATGAGTATACCTGTAGTTTGTTACATCCATGGATTGCCACACCAGGATGTGTTGTTAATTTGAATTCAGCAATAAAATTACGGTCACAGTTTTTTTAAAAGCATTTTACTTTAAAGTATAACCGGTTCGGTCTAACCTCAAACAATCAGCTTCTCCCATTCAGAAGGCTAATGTTTTTATCATCTGTATCGTTCCAACCCATATCCAACTTTCCTCATTAGTAAGAATTGAACTGATTATTTTCTTCAGCTTTTTTTTATACAAAATGTCAAAAAATACAACATGACTTCCATTCGCATTTGTTTGTGGTCTTCAAATAACTTGTGTGGTTTTCAAATAAATCTTCTTTAACCTGTGTCATGGGGTATAATTTTATCAAGTATTGCCCCAGAAACATCTGAAAAAATTATTCCAGATCCGAGTTAATGATTTCAAAAATGCCCTTCAAACCGTAAGCTACAATTAAGAATAATTCCTCATCATTCAAGACGATTCAACTTTTGGAATCATTTGACATTATTATCTTTTGTATCTTTTGTTTGTTATTCATAACATTAATTTACCAACTTTTAAAACGTAATTTACATTTAGAGTTACTAGAAATATTTTTTTTTGAAGTCGAGTCTGATTTTGTTTTAAGTTTTCAGAGTCCTCCTTCGTTCAACTAGACTTTTGTTTACTTGGCCCAGCAAATATTTCAGTCTGTAACATGTTTTGAAAATCTGAAGCACATATCACATTCCAAATTTCTTATCCGGCATCAATCTCAGGCGTCATTCATTTTAGAACTTTACAAATCATACATAAATGACCATAGGGAGGTATAACAATGGATAGACTACTGAAAAAATGTCAACCGACTGATGATCTTGAGTTCTACAGGCATGCCTAATTTTTCAAAGAAATTACAGAGAGATATCTACTTTCAAAATAGCCCTATCTATCTACCTAACAATTATTTCAAAAAAAATTATTTGTAATAACCGAGTTAATGTTATTTTTAATCTGTTAGTTGATCATTTATTTGTAGGAATCCTTTATGCCTTTTTTTGTCTAATAATTAATTTTTTATTTAGGTTTGTTAATTTTATTAGCTAATAAAAACTTACAGCAGCATGTAGTGAACTGTATGTTAGCGACTTTGGTATTTTATAGAAATAGGTTCCTTAAACAAAGTTTTCATAGCTAGCATTTTTATATTAATTTCTCACATATGAGTTTTACAGATTGTTATTCTTTGAGATGTTTCAACTCTGGGGAACCATTTAGTTGTAAAAAATGGAATTTATAATTTTAACTTAGACCTCTTCTTTATTAGTACTTTCTAATTTCATTCCTGCTTTAGTTTTTTTGCTTATATTTGAAAAGAATTTTTAACATAACTGTCCTACTACATTTCTAAAATAATTTTATGTTACTGTTTGGTATGTTAGTACTTTTCTGTTATATTTTATCTTTTTTTTTTAAATTCATGAACAATCTTTTAGCTACGTTAAATTTATTTCTATAAAAAAAAAGTTTTAATACTTACATTTATAATACCACGGTCTATCATCAGGCTTTTCTAATATTGGCGCGTTTAATTTGTCGCTATCGTAAAAATCAGATAATCTATTTATGTAATTATTATATGAATCTAAAAAAAAAAGAATTTAGAGAGAAAAAGATGAATTTTATAACTAATGTTCACAAAATAAACGTTCAATTAATTAATTATTAGGTGATGTGAAAAAATTATATTTTGTTTTTAACACAGAATTTATTTTTTTATAAAATTACTTTCTAATGACAAAACAGGTAGCATTATTATCAGGAGATAGAGTTGTAAACATACTAGTTGCAGAAAATCTTGGTTGTAAGAGCGATT
This sequence comes from Lycorma delicatula, assembly GCF_047948215.1. NCBI lineage: Eukaryota > Metazoa > Arthropoda > Insecta > Hemiptera > Fulgoridae > Lycorma > Lycorma delicatula. The sequence continues at coordinate 8,339,924 of NC_134467.1, forward strand.
CAAAGTTTATTCGTAATGATGTCCATTAAAAAAACATTAGGTAAAACAAATTCTGTTCAGTTTGTCATTAGAAATAAATTTGTGTAATTTTTAATTGTTGATCATCATGGATAAAAAAAATTTGCAAATATAAGATACAACTAAAGACGTTAAATTTAATTAGATTTTTAAAGACAAATTAAGATTTGCGTTTATAAATTATTACTTAAAAACTTTCACAAATACAGATGATTACATTAAAACATAAACTTCAAATTAAAAGGTAGAATAGCACAGATGCCTAAGAAAGATTAACATTTAACGGTGATTGTATTTGATGGGTTGGTGTTTAATAGATTCATAATAAAACTAAGGTGTAGACTTATAAAAATTAAAAAGTATTGCCCGTTATGTATTTCTGAATTGTTTTCTTTTAATAATGTTTTGTGTAATATAGGTAAACCTGCAAAGAAAATTAGTCAATTTTTTTCAGAAACAGAGATTTGGTATTGTTTTCAAATCTGATAATTCACCGCATAAATTTTTTAAGAATAACAAAAGTAAAATAGATAAACTTAAAAAAAATCTGGAATCTACAAACTCAAGTTGTTTGTGATAGAGTTTATATCGGACAGACCGGTAGATCTTCTGAAAAATGTATAAGCGATCAGAAATCTGGTTTTCCAATAACAAGAGAGGGTTTCTAATTACGTTTGTTATTTAATTTATGAAAATCATGTTTTTAATGGTAATTTAAAACTATTTCACGATGAGAACAAAGATTTGAAACCAAACCTTTTAGAACTATTGGAAGTTACTCCCTATTGTTAATCTTTATCTTTATGTATTTTTTCTATTTTGGTTTTTGTAATTACCTTTTTGCTGTAATGTACGTTTTTAAGCTTTAGTTTTTTCCATCTGAGGAAGGTTCTGTTTATCGAAACAGCTGTCGTGATTTTTTAAATAATTTTTGTTTAAATCAGATAACATATTTTATTTATTTTCTTTCTGTCTTGTATAACTGAAAAACATTTAGAGCGGCTGGTTTCAGAATTACAATTATCATGATTTTCAAATGACAACCTCTATCATAGAGATGACATCTGAAGAAGAAAACTGAATTAAATTAGTGTACCTTGATTTTAGCTTTTTTTATTATAATAAATCACATCAGATTTATTTAATAGTACAATAAAATGCGATAACTATTTAAATACTTCACTATCATGACTTTCCTGGCTAAGCCAGTCAAGTAATGATTACCAGAATTAGATTTAAGCATCAAAATTACCAAATTAAAAAAAAAAAAAACTTTGATTTAGGGGTTTCCTTACTCTGTTAGGAAAATTTATTTTTAAATAAGTGATTCCTAACAAAAAATATTTAAATGGGAATTATTTAAAAAATAAAGTATAACTTCTATAAAAAAAAATACTTTTCATTTTGGATCCAGAATATAATAATATTGGTGCCAAAGCTACTTTAATTTCAATAGCCCTTTAAGTGTTGAAAAAATTATAAATAAAGTATAATAATAATAATAATTAAAAGAGTTAGAACTAAAAAACAAAAAAAAAAGAATATTTGTATTTTTAGTGGTGGGGAATAAATTTTAAGAAAAATCTTTCTAGGAATATTCTTTTATATAAGTAAAACTTAACCGATTTGCTTATGTAGTTTTTTCTAAATGTAACACCTGCTTCAATAAATGCTAAAATAGGAAAAAAAGTTTCTGCATTTTAGGTTCCGGGTCGATAATTTAAAAAATTGAAGATATTTCTTGATAATTCTATATATAAAATATAAACTTTGAAAAATATTTAAACCGGAGGGAGATAGAGCAAAAAGCATATATTTATTTATTAAGAGATGGGGGTTGATTTTTTTAAAAATATTTTTTGGCTAATTTATACATTATTGTAGGTAACAAATTTGCAATAATAAAATTTTCTCTAAAATGCTTCTGATGGAAATTTTTGTTTTGAAAATTCTGTTTTTTTTTTTTCAATAACCTCCCACCTTATGAATTTTTAAAAAGAGTTAATATGAACAATGCCCCGTTTATTTATAGAAATATTTGAGCAAAATTTGAAGAAAATCGATTATCAGCACCTTTTACATTGGTGTTTCATCGGTATCCGTCTTAAAAAGGTTTACCTCCTTACTTCATATAATAAAATAATATCATAATAGACTCGTTGCATAATGTAATTATTAATATTGATTGATATTTCAATTTGAAGTAGTTGCTCTTCAACCATCCCCTTATAGCAGGGACCTTGTGCCAACCGATTGATTACCTTCTCTTCACTTAGATTAAGGTCTAACTAAAGAATGAAGAGTTTATGAATCTCAGAATTTCTATAATCAGATCTCCTTTCTTTCTCTGTTTAGCCTCTGGAATCGCTGTAAGGTATTACTTCAGAGGATGAATGAGGATGATATGTGCGAGTGTAAGTGAAGTGTAGTCTTGAACAGTCTCAGATTGACCGTTTCTGAGATGTGCGGTTAATTGAAACCCGACTGCCAAAGAACATCGGTATTTGTGATCTACTATTCAAATCCATATAAAAGATAACTGCCTTTACTAGGATTTGAACCTTAGAACGCTTGACTTCAGAATCTCAGATGATTTGCAATGATGAGTTCACCACTAGACCGACCCTGGGTTTGTAATCCAACCTCGGTTGTAATAAACTGAGTATTTATTTTAATATAATTGAATATCTAATCGCGTTTAATTACCGGCAATAATTATTCAACGCAATAATGATAAAAAGTTTCTTCAATTTCTTTTTAAAAAAAATTCATTCAAAATGACTCGTTAATCCTCAACAATACATTTAAGAAAGAAATATTTTAATAAATAAAACTCAATTTGTTGTAATAATTACAAAAAATATCTCTGATCCAATTATTATTAAATTTCAAAATAGAAATATTTTGGGTTTTACAACTGATCTGTTGCTTTTTGTGTATGACAGCTATTCCATAATTTACCGATTGCCTGTTGAAAATAAACAAATCGCCATATATGTATCTGTTACCAGATCTATGTAACACACCGCATTCCTATCTTCCGTTAATACTGTTCAGTACTAGTAAGGCAATGATCAATGAAATCCATATTATTGCTCTCGCCAACTATGGGATGCATGACGTGCTGGGTTTTTTTTGGTAAATGAAAAGGAAACAGTGTGCCCAAGGGTTCATCAAAAATTTTTTTTCACGACTTTGACAATGTTTATACCATCAGCTTGCTTTAGTAAATGAGTGTACATCAAATCATTACAAAAAAATTCATATAGATTATATTTTACTGTTTGAATAGTAGAGCTCTCTCTCTCTCTCTCTCTCTCTCTCTCTCTCTCTCTCTCTCTCTCTCTCTCTCTCTCTCTCTCTCTCTCTTTTCCTGTTTAGCCTCCGGTAACTACCGTTTAGATAATTCTTCAGAGGATGAATGAGGATGATATGTATGAGTGTAAATGATGCGTGGTTAATTGAAACCCGACCACCAAAGAACACCGGTATCCACGATCTAGTATTCAAATCCGTTTAAAAGTAACTGGGTTTACTAGGACTTGAACGCTGGAACTCTCGACTTCCAAATCAGCTGATTTGAGAAGACGCGTTCACCACTAGACCAACCCGTTTGGTCAGATTATATTTTACTGAAAAATCGTAACAGTACTGCGTTTTCAGAGCACAAAGTAATTTTTCGATACAATTAACGGAATGTGGAATTATACGATTCGGCTTGAGAAATCACAGGTTTACATATGCGATACGAGCGGTAGATTTCAACCGTCCATCTCTTTACATAGGTGGAGGTCTGACCAAGTATCTAGTTATTTGAGATCGAATTAGAAGCTTACAGATAAGGCTTAATTACCGACTCAGTTTCACGGCAGTAGTTATTCAGTGACGAATGCAGGAATCGATATTACAGGAAAGGACAATATGTGCCTAATATAGCTGGCGTCTATTTTTAAACTCGTGTAGTTAGATGTAATATGTGTATATAATATGTGTGTAATATATAATAAAATAAAAGATTTTTTTCTCAAAAATATGTAATTAATTTCAATAAATTATAACGACAAATAAAATGTTATATCTATTTATATTTTGCTATTATGCCTGCTAATAGCGTATGAAAAATACCAAGCTTGACTGGGATTTGAACTGAGAACTCTCCGTATGAAAGGCAGAGCTGTTACCATTCAATCATTGAAGTATTTGGTAATAATCGTTTGGTATTTGGTAATAAGTATTTGGTAAACATCTATTTTTTCCTATTGTTTTTATTCCGGCTGTAATTATCCCGTTTCTCCAAAGATTCACTAATCGGTTTTTATAATTTTGTTTTATTTTTAAGATAGTTTATATCTACTGTAGTTTCATAAATGATATATAAGATATAGAATAGATGATTTGATACTAACAAATTTTTTCAAAGGAAAACTGAAATTTAAAATACCTGAACTCGTAGCAGTATTGAAAAACTCTTCACAAAATTATTAACTTTATATCAATTAAATAAATAAATTGTAATACACCGTCTTAATTTGGAGAATACAAATTAAAAGAAAATAATATGTTTTCTTTTCTTTCTTTTTGATGTTTTTTTTTTTTTAATTTCAAAAGTGATCGTAATACATATTTTGAAAACATTTTTAAAATTAAGATTTATTTTAAAAAAAATTTAATTAATTTTCTGTTTTAATTCGGGATATAGGACCACCTTCCAACATCTTTCAGTACTTTTTTCTTTACTGTTTTCTCTCTTCCCTGCGCCTCTTCATTCTTTTTGCACGTTCAACTTTGCGTTCTTCCTCATATTTTTTTTCTGTTTCATTTTTTTATTAAAAATAAATCTTTTGACTTTTGTTTTAATCGTATAACTTTAATAGAAGAAAATCTTTTTATTTATTAATTTTGAATAGGGATTTCTTTGAGGTTTTTTCTTTATAGAGATTTACACAACGTGGATGTTTTAAGAAAAAAAATATAATTCAAGAATATAAATATAAAATGAGAGAATTTTGTATAAAAAATACTTCTCAGAATTTTGATCGGAGATTTTCTCTCCTCAGTCGTATCGGTAGTAAGGAATCTGTTACCGGAGAAATTAAATCTTTCGGTCGGTAAATAATATATAAATGAAAAAAAGTTTAATTTACTTACGGCTTCTGACTACCGGTTGCGGTTGAGGTAACTGTTCTGCTTGTTGTTGTTTTAACTGAGGCATTGCTTGCTGCGGTAATTGTTCGGCTGTGTTAATTAAAACCGGTATCTCAAAAACGTTTGTCTGTGAATTTTCCTGGGGTACTTTCTCTTCTAAGTCGCGGGGTGCTGCCGTAATCCCGGTCGATTCACTTGGAATACGGTTTATCGCTTGAACAGTCTCTTGACCGGTATTGGACTGCGATAATAAGCTGTCGCGGGAAATCGAGTTCTTATCGAGAATATTTTTTATAAACGGTGATATGTCGTCCATATTAGTTGCGAAGACTGCTACTGCCGCCGGTATCGCAGCATCGCCGTTTACCGGTGAGGGAGAAGGTACCTGTTGTTGAGTTGAGATCGGTGCTGCTGTTTGCGATTCTGGAATATCACCTGTTAAAAATAAAAGGAGTTATATTACTACAGTTTTAATTGAGAATGCATTTGTGTAAAGTTAATCGATCTTTCTGAGTTTGAATCCAGGCCAATAATAACACTGATAGAAAAAAAATATGTTAATGTTTCTCTAAGTGTGATACCGTTTCTTGAATTGCTTTTTTGCGTACATAACAGATAGATCTGTAAATACAATTTTTCTATCACCGTAGTTTTAAATTAATTACGCTTCAAAAAAATTAAGGAAAAATTAGTTAAAAAAAAAGATTTATAATTTTGCACGGCCATACCTGTGTTAGAATGATTTAGCCGATGCTTTTCTTTTATAAATAGCCTCAGGCACATCCCGAATTAATATCCATCGGTAATCGGCTAGCATGTTATTATTCCATTTCCCATTATGGCGGCTTTCCATCACCGAAATGTCTTGGTGGAAACGTTTACAGTGTTCGTCATTTACATCTCCGAGGATGTCCGGGAAAAATTCAAATGTGAGTGGAGGAAACTTATTTTCAAAGTCATATTACATCCCATAGCTCTGGTATGGGATGTAATATGTAAGTAAGAATTTGATTAACAATATCGTGGTCGGTAATTGTCGGATTTTTGTTTGCCGAGAAATTTTTGCAAACGTCTTTAAATGAAGCCCAAGCTGTACTTTCTATGTTATTTAACGTATAGTTAAATACATCGTTTTTGAATAATTCTCTTTTTTGAGGGCAAAAAAATATTCTTTAATTTTTCCTTCACTTCCATTCGGAAATTTCTGCCTGATGTACAAAAATCCGGGACTGTCCTTCATTGCTTTTACAAAATTTTTCATTAGTCCTAGCTTGAAATTGAGAGGGGGTAAAAATATTTTATTGGGTTCAACTAAGAGCTCGTGAATAATATTTTTTTCCGTTTGGAGTAAAGTTGTCTCGTTTCTTCCACTCTTTAGTAACATAATTTTTTTCGCTAGCTCGGTTGTCCCGTTCGCAAAGAAAACACATGTGCTTAGTATAACCTAACCGCATGCCTAACTAAATAGCTATAACTTTCAAATCACCATATATGTTCCAGCTTTGTTTTTTATAATTTATTTTTTCAAGAACGTCCTTCATCACATCACATCGTATGTATCTTTCAAATTAATGCCATAAGCGATTAGTATCGAAGGATGTTTGTTACCGTTGTGTAGTAGAACCGCTTTTAAACTATACGTGGACGAATCTATGAAAAGGCGCCAGTCCTCAGGTTTAGGAACTTGTCCACATATGCTCATCAATATTTGTGGAAATTATTTTCATCAATAAATTACTGAGAAAATTCTTTTTGTCGGCTTCGAAAGCCCGAAATTTTTGTATTTTTTTTAAAGTAAATTCCTACCTTGCAGTCTTGATCCTAATAGTTCAGCTTCAGTTTTTGATAAAGTTAAATCCCTAAACGAATCATTTAATTCACCTTGTGATATAGGATGTGGCTTATCGGAAGATAATTCAACATCAAAATCATTGTTGTCTTCTTCAGTACTTCCTGATTCTTCATCTGTGCTTTCAAAACATACATTCAGAGGCGGAACTGGAATAATTTCACTGTGAGGTACAGGCCTGATTGTAGATTTCAATGAAGGATATTTTACAGTATGTTTAAATTTTTTAGAAATTCCAGACACACTTGTTAAACAAAGTAACAGTCGGTTACATGATCCTTTGGTTCACGCCAAACCATAGGTACATCAAATGGCAAAATCTTCTGTGTACCTTTCAGTCATTCTCTTAAATATACAGGACAATTAGTGCATACTATATGAAGAGTCCGCGTCTTATCCTGATCACCGATTTTACACTGAAAGTACGAATGATATGCTTTTTTTAATTAAAGGAGTAATGTTTTTTCTATTTGATTTTACGTTAAACTCGCCACATACATAACAAAACGCATCCACATCGTTTACACAATTTGGAGGCATTACAAGACTGCACTGTTAACAAACTTAAGATAGCAATAAGACCGAACAAAATTAATTCATTCGTAAATCCAGTGCTTAATACAAACAACGCAGCTCTGTTTTCAGCTACATGTTTTGACCTGCACAGACATAACGCTTTTTGGAAATGTTATTATTTTTTAATCGTTTAGAAATTCTCCTAAGAAAAATAAGATCTTAATTAGTCGAAATCTCGAGATACTGAGAGTGACCTTGCTCTACAGCCTCTTGACCTTTTAAGTTGGAAATTTAATGGCATCAATGTCTCACATATAGAAGTAATATGATCCTAGATTTAATACGATCGCCGATCTCTCCGTGTTGGTGCAGTAGCGTCTCGGCCTTTCATCTAGAGGTCCCGGGTTCAAATAACGGTCAGGTATGGCATTTTTCATACGCTATCACCAGGCAGAAAAAAATTCGTGTTTTGTAGTTTCCGACGCGTGAGTTGTTGCTTATTTGTGGCGAACGACTAAAGTTTTGACTTTCTCTGAAAAATAAATGAAATTGAAGTTCGAGCTGTCATAAAATGCTTTGTTTTAAATTGTTTAACCCTGAATCGCAAAAATGGTGAGGTCAAAGCTGAGAACTGCTTAATTTGCAGATTTGTACAAATTGCCTTACACTTGGGGTATTAAAAAGTTAGTCTTTTGTCTAAATGTATTGAATTGCGAGCTGACTATGTTGAAAAATTTTTTAAATTCTGAAAAATCTTTTATGTTTTCTTCGACAGGCTGACAACTTTATTAATATCCCACTTTAAAGAATTCTTCCCCTACGTTTCTGACGGTATAAAAGTGGGCTGTTATATTTAATCGTTGCATTCAAGATGATAAACGCTCGGGACGTCCAAAAACTGCTACGACAGACGAAATCTTTACAAAAATCCTACTGTATTAATGATCGCCGACTGAATTTACGCGAGCCTGATGATGTCGCAAATATCTCGATAGATCGTATCCGCTACATTTTACGCGATTTTTTGGGGTATGAAAAAGCATTCTTTGCTTGAAGGGTGCCGCGTTTGTTAACTATCGACAGAAAACGCATTCGATTGAACACTTTTCAATGATGTTTAGACTTATATAAAGCAGTTCCCTTTAGTTTTATCGACTTTTTAACAGTTGCTGAGACAAAGATTCACCGTTACACCCCAAAGACCAAACAGTGGATGGGAACAGGTAAAAGTGCGTCCAAGATAGCGAAAATGGTTCCATCTGTAGGAAAGTCATGGCTTCGGATTTTGGAATACTCGTGGTGCGGTGCTCATAGACTACAGGGAAAAAAGGGACCATCAGCAGGGAGTATAACACTTCACTATTATGCCGATTGAGAGTTGCTATTTAGGTTAAATGTCCACATCTGGTCAAAAAGAAAGTGGCCTTCCCAAAACGATAATGCGCCTCCACACAGGTCTCGGGATTGTCATTGCAAAATTCCACGACCTTTTGAAATTCGCCTGCGATTAATTCCTCTTCCTAAATCTGAAGAAACCGCTTGCTGGACGAAGATTTACTAAAAATGGTGAGGTCTGAGCTGAGAACTGCTTAATCTGCAGATTTGGACAAATTGCCTTATACTTAGGGTATTAAAAAGTTAGTCTTTTGTCTAAACGTATTGAATTCCGAGCTGACTATGTTAAAAATTTTTTTTAAATTCTGAAAAATCTTTTATGTTTTATTTGACAGGCTGACAACTTTATTAATATCCCACATCATCTCCTAAAATATTGAAATGCAATTCTGAAACATCTGTATACATACATACACATATACACAAATATTAATTTATTGATTGTTTTATATTACGCCAGTTAGTAATGAAATAATGGTAGAAACAATTTTTACCATGCACTTAACTGTTATGATAAAAAAAAAAATTACCGCTCAGTACTTTATTTAATTCCAACCAAATTTCCGACTGCGTAGTTTGTTCTGTATTATCATTTATATTATTATTAATATTATTATTTTTAATATCGTTTTGATCACCAACGTAACCGACAACTTTGACTTCTGCATCTTGAAATTGTGGAACGCTTTTCAAAGAAGTTAACAATGATTCTGCAAATGATGGCTGTTGTGGCTGTTGCATGTTTGGTAATTCATTGTTACTTATTATTGATGAAATTCCTAAAAGAAAAAAACGTTTTTACAGATTTGAAGTTATCTATAATTAATTGAATTGTTATAAATACTTAACAAATTGTATCTCTTAACAGTATTAACATATAATAATCGTTAAAATTAACCTTGGCCATGCGGTAGCCTCTCTCCCTTTCATCTGGAGGCTCTGGATTTGAGTCCCATCAGGTGTGGAATATTTTACACGCTACAAAAAATTAACTTTATTTTCATTCATCTGCAACTGTTACAGGGTGCCAACAGATAAAACTTACAAGAAGGTTTCCTGTTAGTATGATAGATGTTATTCATGATTTGTGAAAAAACTAAACTAGTGAATATAAATTGCAATCCATCCTGCTTTAAAAATTCAGTCTTTTATATTTTGAATCGACTACCATATTCTGTATAGCTTTATTGAAAAGGACTTGTCCAAGATCTGAAAAATCACACCTATGCAGTAGACTACAACCATTAACCATAACATAGCAATCAAAAAGCTCAGTACATTGATAATAAGATGTTTTCATTAAAAGAACATGATTTTATTATACAGTCTACATCAGTTCTAGATCAGCGACCGCAATGCAAAACTTTATTTGTTGTAAATGCCAAAATAGACTAGTTCTTAATAATACATTACTATTGAATTCAGTAACTAAATTCAAAGAGACAGGTTTTGTTAATGCAATAAGCAAATAATATTGAGGATAGTGTTGAATGCATATGCAGCTGCTAAAAATCATGATCGATTAATTGTCTTGCCAAAAAATTACACAGTTGCAGCCAAAATTAATTTGCTGAATTCAATCAATCATTGGGCAACGAAACAGTCAAATCTATGACCATATCGAATTCAAACAGTTCATAGACTATTAATCCCGGTGAAGAAAAACAAATAGAATATTGTTAAAGGTTTTGTCAATTTGTGCATGAGGAAATTCATGTTAATAACTTGCTACTTTTCCTGACAAGGTGTGGTTGAATTTGGACAGCTACATTAAGATAGTTAGAACAGTAGAATTTGTATCGCTCTTAATCTCCATACATATGCAAAACCATTCCACTTGCATAAGAGGGGCATCTGAAGTGCAATATCACAATAAATCGTTAGTCCTATTTTCTTTTAGAACATTATTACTGCAGAATGGAATCAGAATTTTTATTGGAATTCATTGCACTCTTGGAAAAGTAAGATCAACAGTTTTCATTAACGAATTTTTTGGTGATCGCTTCATTCTGGAAATCTTAACACCGGATTTGACACCGGCATACTTTTTTCTTTGGAGTTACTTTAAAAAAAAGCCTGCAGTAGTAAAGCACGACTACTTGAACAACTGAAGATCAGTATCAAACAAAACTATACTTAATATCCAGTCACAAACTGAAAACAGTTGCAAAATATACAGTGAAAAGGATGAAGCATGTATTAAGGAAGATGGCGGCCACTCAGCTTTTATTCTAGAATTCAGTGTTGTAAAATTTGATGATAAAACACACTTAATAACTTAACTTATGCATTTTTCATTTAAGTACATCAACTGATGATATAAGGCTATGATAGAGGAGGAGTTGCATTTTATATGAGACACTCTATAATTTACATATGATAAAGCATTACCTATTGTACATCAAAATTACAGTAATTTTTTTTGTCTTTTTTTTCCTTTGACCTGTTTAGACATTTTTCTGTTAACAGAGTTTTTTCTTATTTAAAATGATTATAATGACGCCATGTATTGTAATAATTCATGCACACTTAACCCTTAAATGGTTGAAATCAAAATCTTAAGTGCCATTGTTGTTTTTCAAATTCGGTACTATAATATGATTAGCTGAAAATCCCCGTGCATATTATGAAAAATCATTGTACTCCCTTGAAAATTATGTCTCCTTTCTTATTTAGTTAAATTTTTAAGTTGTTTTGATGATTTTATCATACTTTTCCTTAATTCTTCCAGGCTAACCATTGCTCTTTATTATAGTGTACTAGTCTTACCTAGTCCCTCCAGGTATGATCTAATATCTATATAAATTATATTAGTTATGTGTAATTCTGGGTGAAATATTTATTCATAATTAAGAATAGACTTAAATATTTTCTATAAACGTACCAGATGGTGAAAATATCACAGATAAATTTTCATCACGATTATTATTAATATTTTGCTTATTATGTATCATTTTTGCTAATCTGTATATATTTGCATCCGCATCAGTTTCTGAAAAAATAAGAATTTTTTAATTAATAATAATTTTGAAAATTTATAATATTTCTTTATTTAGAAATGAGCTAATTTCCATTCCACTAAGCCTATGAACTGTCAATTATTACTATATATGTAGTTATAGTATTTCTTTAAATATATATGATTTTTATGAGCAATAATTGTAAATTAGTTTTTAAGAATGGGAGAAAATTATTTAATTTCTGTTGAGACTGTCTCAAAAATAATAATAATAATACCAGTATTGTTATTAATTTAAGGATATTAACAATTAAAAAAATAACTCCATCAGATAGATAAAATTATTCAATAGATTTATCTACACTTCAAAACTTGTTGAAAAAAGTCTTTGAGCGCCATTATTACATACTCATATTGATGATGATGATGACAATGTTGTCATCGTCATCTATGAAATATTTTCCATCGGGATCTGTTTCTAGAAATTGTTTAAATTGAAAGTTTTTGGGCTATAAATTGAATGTTGACAACATTGCCACCTAATTCATCAATTTTTCCTAGGTGTTAATCAAGCTGTTTAAGATATGGCATTATCATAATAGAGCAGTTAGAAACCTGGATGTTTTATTTGCAATACAAAGCATCAATAAAACTTCTCCATGTGATGTTGCATTCATATTATCACCTAGCTTTTGGAAATGGGCTAGTAAGACTCCTTAAGAATGCCATCAACAACAAAGTTGTATGGTTAACCGCTTATTTTTTCTATGATTATGTAAAAGGATGTTGTTTCCACTGCATAGCATCATGCTTTGATTGTGAATCGATGTGATGTTCCCATGATCTTCTCCAATAACAATCCTGTTAAATATATATCTTCTACATTAATAAACTGGAAGAGATATTGCTCTAGTTTGATTATTCATTTTATGTTATAATTACATTTCCTCTCCTTTATCTGTTGTTAATTGTTTGTCTACATGAATCATCAATTACTGTCATATTGTCAGTTCTGATGTCGATTCATTCATGGTGTTCTGCCATTAGGGCAGGTCTTGTCACGACTGCTGCACTCCATCTTGTTCTATATTTTGCTAACCTTTTTGTTTCAGCATATTTTCCCTTTTCTATAAATTCATCCATCATTTGAAATCTCTTCCTTCCTTCCTTCCATTCAGCAAGCCTTCTATTGCATTCACTAATAAACACCTTCTTCTTGTACAATGTCCTAGCCAGTTCCTTTTCCTATATTCAGTCATGTTTTTAGCACTTTCCTGTTCTCTCCGATTCTCCTTAATACTTATTCATTTGTTACACGGTCTTGCCGTCTGTCATTTATCATTCTGCGCTGCACCTGCGTCTCCAAAGCCTCAATTCATTTTCTGTGTTCTTTTTCTCATCATCCACATTTCAGCTCCATAGACCATCATGCTCTAAAAAAAAAAACATTTCATTAATCTCTTCTTTAACGCTAAGTTTAACTTTGCAATCAGCAGTCTTTCGTTCTCATTAAATGCCTACTTACTTCTTGATATGCTTGTGCAAATATAATAATTCTACTGTGCAAGTCAGGTCATCAGTTATAAAGCTCTCTAACTACTGAAATTTCTTCATCTGCTGTTAAACTTCCCTATCTTAATATCAATCCTATCCTCTCTTCCTCCTAATACTGAGCATTTTGTCTTCTTTTTGTTGATCCTCATAACCTGACTTTCACAAGCTTCATTTAAATCATCAAGTATTTCATTTAATTTATTTGGGCTGTTCCATCAGTATCACCATGTCATCAGCAAAACATATACAATCAATTTTTCTTCCCCTGATCTTTATTCCTCCTTTCCCATTCACGCAGCCTTTAATTTTTTCTTCCAGATATATTTTAGTCAGTATTGGTGATGTGAAGCATCTCTGCCTCACTCATCTTCCAATCCCTATTCTTCCTGTCGTTTCATCTCCTCTCACTTTTATTCTCTGGTTATAGTATAGCACTTTTATTACACGCCTCTCTTTCCAGTCAACTCCTCCTTTTCCAAAATTAACAGTAATTTATCCCATCTAATTCTGTCAATCGCCTTTTCTAGGTCGACAAATGTAACATACACTGTCTGCCTCCTTTCCACGTATCTCTCACCTATTACTCTTAGCAGATAATTTATTATATATCCTTTTGTTTAGAACTCTTAAACACCTTAGCTATACCTTAGCTGCCTTTAATATTAGGCTAATTGTTCTGTGTTTTATTTATTTTCTTTTCTGTTAGAAAAACCTGGAAGTCCTCTGGCCACTTTCCAAAGTATTGTATTGCTTAGATCTAGTAATAACAATTCTCGTAGTGCTTTGAACAGTTAACTGGTGTTTCATCATATCCCTTAGCTTTTACTTTCTCATCATTTTAATTGTGTAATTTAGTTCACTTTTTAATATACTGTGCCCTTTTTGATCTTCATGAACTTTGTACTCTTCTTTTACTTCCATATCTATTTCTTTTGGCTTTTCTACTAACCCATATAAAAGTGCAATATATTCTTCCCATTTCCTTTTTATATCCTCCTCATTAAGTGTTTCCTGATTCTTTGCCTCTATCTGATACATTTTCTTCTCCCATTTCTCTTTAAAAATTATTTTTTATACTTTATACATTAGCTCATATCTCCATTCTTTTTGATGTAATCTGTTTTATTTAGAAATTAATATAATCTGTTATATGACATCAGAAATTTTATTATTTCAGTTGTTTTACGAGTGAATTTTCTGCTAAAATAAAATGAAACTGTTTTTTCTTACATAAAAAATTATTTTTTGAGGGAAAATGAATTTTCAAAAGTAAAAATCCTCTTCAGGTTGATAGCTTCCACAAACAAGAATTTTTTACTAAATTTCATATAAGTTAGTATCAGCGCTAAAAGAAAAAACTTCCAAACCTTATCTGACTAACGGTAGAAAAAAATGGGAATTTGATGCAAAGACAAATTAATTTTTTAATTTTATAAGTACTAAACAACAAAATTTCAACTCACTCATCGGTTCAGTAGGAGGGAATAAAAAGGCAGACCCTTCAGTAGCAGGAGCAGGTGCATTTGCAGAAACTGGAAAAAAATATTAATAATTTATTATTTAAAATATAAGTTTAAATATAAGCATTTTATTCTCCTTATCTTTTTCTTCTCTCAATATTCCTTCTTCATCCCTTGCTTTCTAAACCACCTCCAGCGTTACAGTTGAACGATTTACTCATTATCAAACTGTCAGTACCATTCTAATTTAATATTTCTGTAACGCAAATGTAGGACCTTTACCTTAAATAAGATTTTAGGAAAAATAGGAGATCTGAATTTAGTCGGTAAACTCCACAATATTTTGAATTTTGTGCCCGACAAGAAACAAAATTGTGGAACAGTTCTACAGGTACATTAAAGTGCTACTTTGTAAAAAAAAGCTGCTAGTCTTCTAGTTGCTATAAAAAGCAAGATACACAAATGAAAGCAGGGCAATGCCTGACCCACCCGTTTCTCACAACCCTTACTGAAGGTTAAAGACGTAAAGAAAGAAAGGGTAAAGGCGATTAACCTAGAGAGGGATTGACAATGATCACGATAATTTAGCATCGTATCCTAATTAAAATGAATACCCGTGTAATCAAAATTTATTTTCTATTTATAAATTCCATACCAAATAACATAGTTGATCTTTGTGGTTCAAATCGTGGTTATGTAGATTTTTACTTCTTTGTACGAAGTACAAGAAAGTATTGTAATCGCATAAAATTTCAGTATTTAGATTTCAACAGAATTACCATCCCTGAATCCATTTTGATTCGTTTCCGCGTGACGTCTGTACGTACGTATGTATGAATGTATCTCTCATAACTCAAAAACGATTAGCGGTAGGACATTGAAATTTTTGATTTAGAACTGTTGTAACATCAAGTTGTGCACCTTTCCATTTGATTGCCATCGACTTAACGAAAAATGTCCGAAAAAGTCCAAAATCCAAGTGTTTTGGATTTTGGACTTTTCTGAACTGCAGTAATAGGTTTTCATTGAGATCTTTTCAACGATATATCATAAGTGGTACTTATTTTCATTGGTTCCAGAATTATAACCAAATAAAATTTTAATTAATGAAATAATTGGATCATACAAGGGGAAGGCACATCGGTTCGAATCAGACTTTAGCTTCTTTTTTTAATTTTTTTTTTTAAATTTAAATTTATTGATTTATTAACCTCACATTGTAAAAAAAAATTTACTATGAATAATAATTTCATAACAAGAAAAATATTAAATATCAGAAGTTATTAATGAAATAAAATTTTATCTACTTTTAAAAATGTGTATATGTAATTTAATAGGCATACAAGGAAGTCATATGTGTCAACATTTTTTTTAATAATAATTTTCATTATTCATTCTCTCTACTAGGTTGATGTGAGAAAGAGTATATGATTATATAAATCAAAGGATGTAAAAAAAAATAAATACATAGCTAAAGATGATCAGACGTATATATCATGCTTTTGAAGTCTTGTTAACCTTCACAAATGTTTTTTAACGTGTGTTTAACACAGCAGTAATGTTGTTTAGGCGGAGCCTGAGGAGTACCTTGTTTATTTATGAAAGAATCTATATTATACTTGTTGACGATTAGACAGATATAATTTGAACTAATTGATAAGTTTCTGTGAAAAATCAGTAACATCAATTTTTATAACAGATGCACAACACTTTTACAGTTGTTTGTTCTGATATTCAGACCAAATATATTGTTGAAGTAGAATTTTCCTTGTAAAATTTAATTATTCTGTTATTAACATTAACTTGTCTAAAACTTAAGGAATTTAAAATATTAATCTATTTATAGTTATTATTTTGCATGGCCTTAGATTTTCCATTACTGGTATGAGGACTTTTCCAAAATTGACTTCTGATTGGTCGTTACGAATAAACTATCCACCATAGGGACTCAGCACATTCTGATAGCCAATAACAGTCTCTAATATCTTTACATGTTCATTCTCCATTTGTTATATTCCATGCTACTAAAGCAGCGGTTGATTAAACAGTGTTGTCAATTCTGCAACTGTAATGGGGTCAAGGAATGATTACTTTTTTTTTTAATAGCAGAAGGGCAAAGAATTCTTCTAACAAAATCCACGAATCTGGGACCGCAATAATGTTTGAATACTGTTGTGAAATACTGCAAAAGCCTTTGAGGCCAATCCAAAATAAACAATTCAGGATTGCTAACAAAAAAATGTGTTCTGGATAATACTCGTGCCTCATTTCATAGAATTTTTTAATTGAGTAATTCAAGAAAGACATTTTTTATCATCTGGCTTAAACTGCCATCTTATATCTAAGCTGTTAGTCTGACTGGGTACCTGTTATTTTAATATCAATGATAACCCAGTAGTAGTTGTATTTTGACAAAGATCTGCAACAAGTTGTTACGTTAATGGTGTCTGTGACTATGAAGAAATATACATATCCAGACAAAGCTTGTATATAATAATTAACCGATAATATAATAAATAGCCTAATAAATAGATTGGGAGTAAATTTTTAAATTACCAATTTTGGGGAGGTTGGATTTTTCTGAAAAATAAACCTAAATATCAGATTAGGCATAAACTCCTTTATGCAAAAATAAATCTACTTTTACTAAACTTTTCTGTCATGGTATAATTTTATTAATCTGTCCTAGTAGCTGAGGCAGATAACTCGGGCATTGATTCCTCTGTTCAATTGTTTTGGAGTATTTTATATAATTAAGTTATTTATTACAAGTGGTAAATTATTGTGAAAGTTAATATTTTTCTCACAATTTCTTTGTTATTGCTTTACACTTAGATGAGAATTAAGTTCAGAAATATCAATAACAGTTTTAGAGTTTATAATATTTTCTTATTGTTTCTGGCGTGATCATTTTCCAAAATTTTATTCTATTGTTAACATTTTTAAATTTATACCAAACTTTTTATTTGGAAAAAAAAGGATAATAAAATTATTGTAATCTCCCTCCCACCCTATCTCTCTCACACTCATTCTCTCTCTCTCTCTCTCTCTTTCTTTCATTCTGTTTCTTCACCACTATATTGTGTACATTGGTAACTTACATGAAGGCTCACTTATTGTGAAAGAAGGATCCGGTATAGTTGTTTGCTTTGACTGTAGTGATGCTGGAAATAAAGCGACATAAATAAATTAAAAAAAAAGAAAAAACAGTTAACATTAACCAAACGTGTTTATGCAATATAAAAAAAATTATTAAATAAAAAACTAAATAATTCGTTTTTCCCCCTTTTTTGTATCTGCAATATTTATTTTGTAAGTATTTCATTGGACGTAGTAGTAAACTGCCGCTATCATTTCTGTGTTGTTACAGTGTGCTTAACATGTAAATATATCATTGCTACTTCATGACTAATATTTCTGTTAATATGATGAGAGAAAGTGGTAGGAAAATTTGACAGTCCATGGAAGAAATGAAAATCATTATAGGAAAATCTAAAGAAATGGAAATAAAAACAACAGAGGATTTATAGTTAAGGAAAAAATAAATAGAAAAAGTAAAAAATTGAAGGTATTTGAGGACTATGGTGACAGAAGACTGGAAGAGTGCAATGGAGATAAAAGGAAGGATAGTGATTGTAAAGAAAGACTTCAGGTAGAATGAAGAAATTACTTTGTAGTAGAAGTCTGGACTTTTTGGTTAAGGAAGAATTTAAGAAAGTGTTATGTATGAAAGTGTAACATTGAACGATGAGGAAGAAGGAAAGGAACTGGATCAAGACTTTTGAAATGTGGATATGGAGAAAGTAATGAACTGGATTAAAGAAGAAAACTTATACAAGAAGTACACAAAATAAAAGGAAATTAATTAGGACATGTGTTTAGTGTAAGTGGTAACTTGACAACTGTTTTGGAAGGATAATTAGAAGGAGAAAGGAAGAAAGATAAGTGAACATCTGAAAATTGGAGACTGCAAGAGAATAAAGGAGAAGGCTTGGGACAGAAGTGGATGGAGACTGGTGGCGTAAGGGACCTCCTGATGGCGGAAGACCAGATGATGATGCCAAGGCTACTGAATTGTTGTTGGTATTCAAGTCTGCAAGTGACACCTATCATTTACTTGCTGGAAAGCTACTACTGAGTAAATAATTTTTTATAGTTCCAAATATTGTAATAAATAATACACCATTTTGTAAAGCATAAATTTAATTTCAAACTAAATTATTATAAAACACAATTCTGTAAAAAAAAATTTGTAATACTTTAAAATTATTATTTATTAAAAAACAAAGCATTGTTTGAACTATTCAAATAATTGTTATAAAAAACCATTATATAAAATTAAATCACTCTTACAAATGAGTATTAAGTCCTGTGGAACCAAATATTCATAAAAATAAAGTGCACCATAAATACATAAAGAAAATCTAAGAACAAGAAAGATGTGTATAATAATAGATAATAGATCCTTGTATAAAATAAATATCTTTTTTATCTCTCAGTAGCAAAAAAATTAACTTGTTTTGGTACTTACATATTAACGCCACCGCAGCTACAGCTTTATTTAAAAACAAGTAGTCAATATAATTTAACCAAACTTAACCTACGCTCACTTCGCTCGCTAACCTTGACTAATTAACACCGTAATTTTTTATTTATTTATTTATAAATACTCAAAAAATTACAGTTAAGTTTGGTTAAGTAGGTTAAGTTTGGTTAAATTATATTTATAAAATATAAATAACCATTTATAAAAATTAATAAAGAGACTGTTTTGAATCTATGTTAAACTCTATATCGGCCCATTTTCCACCGAAATCCAATTGACTACTTTGTTTTTAAATAAAGCTGTAGCTGCGGTGGCGTTAATACGTAAGTACCCTTGTTTTTAACAAAATAATTTAACTCAGCAATCCAAAGCCTGCTATATCTTACACCTTATTTAATGTATCCAAACAGATTAAACCAATTTATTATTCGTTAAAAGTTTTGAAACTCAATTGACATGGAGAGTTGGGATAAATTGCTGAGCCACAATGACCTGTCTTTGTATACTATCCAGTCCAACACTACTTCAGATATGCCAGGTAAAATTATTATGTTTTTATATTTTTATGCATTTGTAAATTTGTTAAGTAATTCCCCGTACATTTAATTTATTTATCTGTTAATCTTGTCTTTCTAAATTGTGTTACTCTAAAATTTTACTTAGCATTTTGCATCTACCTATAAAATAGAGGGAATCATCTTTCTCTCTTCATTTTGTAAAAAGCAAATTCTTTAGTAATTTTGTCTTTTTGAGATGTCATTGAGAGGCAGCAGCATTACCTTCCTTGTTCTAAATATTATAGTTATAAAATCTGTTTTAATATCATCTGTAATCCTACTCCTCAATTGAATGATTATATTCTTTATCATGTCTATAAATCTTTCCTCTAAAATCTTAATCGATTCCTTTTGCCTACATCAAATTCCTGCCTATTAAAGCTACATTTTAAACTACCCCTATCTGATTCCTATTAATTAATTTATGCTGTTTAGGTAACCTCCAATATGATCGGTTTAAAACTTTTAGAATATATTTAAAATGAATGTCCAGTATAAAAGTGATAATTAAGTTTTGTATTCAAAATCCTAGTGGAGAATGTAGTTTGAAATATTGATAAGTAAATAAAAAATTTTTTTTAATGTAAAATCTCTGAAAATGTCAATTTATGCTTGGGTTCTGTTGCCCTATTCTTATACTTTTGTTTGTATCCAAAAATCAGCTTGATTTTTGGTGTGTGTAATGTAATCTTCATGTGAATATCAAAAAACCAATTTCTAAATTTTTTGTAATTCAAATTTGAAAGACGTGAAGAAAGGAAAAAAATTTGAACAATGATTGCAAATTTCCCCAATTTCTGATTATACTAAACAAGATATTCACTATATTTGGAAATACTCTTCAAATACGTATATATATATATATATATTTGGAAATACTATGTTTGCAACTACTTTTCAGATAAATATCTAGAAACTATTTTCGGGTTTTCTGAATTTTGATTTTTTTAAGGGGTATGATGGTGTAAGGCACAGCCGCTCAAATAATGCAGCCACTGTTACTGCACGTGTGAAGCAACAAGCTGCACCTGCCTGGTTATTTGACTAAAAAACTTAAAATAAAAAGAAAATTAAAAAAAGAAACTATGTACAGTCACCTCCTAGTGGTGTTTGTCAGGTAATGCTAAAAACCAGGCGAAATACGTTTTTACCCATACAAAAGGTCGGGTAACTAGCTATAAACTATTCTTTTTAAGACGGAGGCCAACTATTTTGAAACCTGCAATCTTCAGATCACTCAAAGTTTTGGGTCCTTCACTAACCAAATTATTGCTCTGAAGAAATTACAACAGACTGAGAGTGTTTATAATTTGAACAGGTTTTAATTTTCATTTATCACTATTATTCTCATAAGTATAATGAATACAGAGGGATCCTGGGACAGAGCTAGACGGGAAGGTCGAGTAAAGCGAACCCTGGTCGGTTAAATTTTGTATTTGGGACATTAATCATATTATTTTTTTTTTTTTTTTTCGTTAAGAGGGTTAGAGAATATCATGAAAAAACTGATTTTGATTTTCTTCAGGGGCATTTTACAAAAAACTATTAAAGCAAATTTGTTACTTTCAATGCACATTTAAGTAATTCAAAAACAATTTATTTAAACAAGGTATTGTATGACTTGATCAGCATAACCTGGAAAGTAATGTAATACTTTCTGAGCATTTTTCTAAAGACCCTAGTACGATACAGGAAATGATAAACAAATTTAGAAAGTACTGTAAAATCTGGAACATAATGATTAACCTACAAAAAGTAGTTGAATATATATATATATATTACACAATACCGCATCACTTAATGTGATGTGGTGTATGGGGCTTGGAATAAATTCAAGGATTCCGTTTTAGTATTTATAAAATACAAAAATGTAATAACGTAACAACTGACCTGCATTAGCACCGATAGTTTCAGTTATATTTTTAACATCACTTCTATGAAAATGAAAAACTGCAACAATACAAAACAAATTAAGAAAAAAATAGGATTTTTATCCAATATTACATTGTTTCTCTATTTTGCCGATTCAAATGAAGTTTGACATTTGGTCTTGCCTAAATTCTGGCTGAATATACCATCAGTTGAATTTCAACAATTGAAAGTAACTGAAATTTTACTTGAATCGTGCAGCAAACACTGAATAATAATAATAGTTGATCAGCAGTAATTTTAACTGCTCATGTAATTGTTAGACTTTTACAAATTAAATGCATTCAGGGCCATAATGATTATCTATATTGGATTCACTAGCTGAGAAATAGCTTCATCCCGGTTCTTATGTATTTATTGTGGGTTAGGAGTGTATGCATGATATGGTAGTCTATAAAAAAAAAATTAATATCTATTTTGATTTAATTACTATTTTGTTTGTTTTTTTTTCTTTTGAGGGGAAGAAATTGTATTTTAGATGAAGTTCATAATTTTTAGACAGTCTCAAATGTATTAAAAAAAAAACTAGCCACAGATAAAACTTATTAATGTGTATGTTGCTTTGAAGAGACCCTTTTTGAAAATTGTTAAAAAGCAATATTTACTTTAAAAAATCTGATGTAGACACCATATGACTTCCTTGTATGCCTATTAAATTACATATACACATTTTTAAAAGTACATAAAATGTTATTTCCCTAGTAACTTCTGGTTTCTTTCATTTTCTTTCTTTTTATTGAATTATTATTTATTGTTCATTTTTTTTTATATCAGAGGTTAATAATTATTAATAAATCAATATATACCGATGTGCCTTCCCCTTGTAAGATGCAAATATTTCATTACTTAAAATTTTATTTGGCTATAACTCTGGAATCAGTGAAAATAAGTACCACTAATGATATATCGTTGAAAAGCTCTCAATATGATGCCTTATTACTGTAGTTAAGAAAAAATCCAAAGTCCATATGTTTTGGATTTTGGGAATTTTTGAATACTTCTGATCTAGTCGATTGCAATCAAAAGGGAAGGTGCACAACTGGATGTTACAACAGTTATAAATCCAAAATTTCAACATTCTACAGTTAATTGTTTTTGAATTATACGAGATACATATGTACGTGCATACATACATACATACATATGTGCAGACGTCACACCGAAACTAGTCAAAATGGATTCAGGGGTGGTCAAAATGGATATTTCTGTTCAAATCTGAAAACCAAAATTTTCACGACTGGGGTATTTCATTATAATTCAACAAATGATCAGTGCATCGCTATTTTTGATTTTGATGATATTTGGTGTATGATAATATATAGAAAAAATGTTTTTCTTGAGTAATAGGCTATTTTCTAATTCGCCAACATGTAAAAACATTTTTTATTAGTTCTACTCGTACCTAGAGTTAAAAGTTAAAAAAATAGGCTTGTTACCCTAAGTATTTTAATTATTTATTTTGGCCCAAAATTTGAAAAACCAAGAATTTATAAATGTAAATTCAGTAAACATTACAAAATTTGGTTATGTAACAAAATGAATTTTGAGTACACTAAGATGAAGTTCCATCTTTACTCTTTACAAAAATCTCTTTTTGACCTCTATATGATGTAAAATAATAATGCTACAGCCCTTGGAAAAAGTGACAAAAGTGGCTGTTTTTAGCTGTTGTAAGTGAGAAAATAATCTATTACTCAAGTAAAAAATTTTTTTAAATATAACAAAAAATATTTTTTGTCCACTACAAGGTGGGTTGTTATCATATACCAAATATCATCAAAATCAAAAATAGTGATGCAATAAAAGTTTTAAAAATTTGTTGAATCAGAATAGAATACCCCAATTACAATACTTTGTTGTACAAAGTACAAGGAAGTAAAAGCAGTCACATATCTATCGATTCCATTTGTGATGCAAATACAATTATGTATAGAATAATATTAATATATTATGGCCGATCAACTTTAGAGTAAAAGTAAACAGTTGAGATATGTTAAAATTCTATATACACCCCAGGCAAACTATGTTTCATGGCATAAAAGTATTATTTAATAAGTAGAGACAAATGTATATTAGTTATAACATAATCATAATAGTTATAGGTGATCTGAAATGAGACAAAGTTCCATAAAAATATCGTAGACAATCCCATGAATTACAAACATCCGTAGAATATTAGCGACTCCTTCATTTTGTTACCACAGACTACCTGGTATAGTGAACATAGTTATTTTTGGAGAAAGCTATTGTGACTAGGTTCATTTGACCTTCTTTAAGTACACCTTAATTACAAGAAAGACAGATAATTACAGTAAAGTGACAAATTAATACACCCTTTTTTTATGGGAAATGGTGTATTATATACACTTCCAGTCGTTTGGGAAATTAATATGGTATTGTTCAGCATGATTCCCAGCTTCAGGTATATGCTTTTTCAACCGGTCTTCTAGTTTCTTATTCTGGCAAAGATTTCTTTGTTTGAAGTCTGAATCAGTTGTATGTGTGTTTTACAGAAGTTTTGAAGAAAACTATGTATAGTATTACTTTTGGTACGTGGTGGGAGTGAGGGATGAAAATGAATTTTCTTTACGTTTTGAGGTATGAGGATTACAAAAATAACATTCTCTTAAATTAATTGTTTCTATAATTATATATTTATTTATGAGAATGCCTATGTATAAAGTTTTTTTGGGTCGAAAATCTCCAAAACTAGCCGGATCAATTTCATTGAATAGATATGCTTTAATAGTGTACATGACGTGGTGCATGTGAAAATTTCAGAAAGTTGGTCTTGAGTTAAGCTCAAATTTAAGGTCAAAAAGATTTGAGCAGAGCAGTTAGAATCATGGTTGTTATGATACTGGAAGTTAAAATAACATTCCATTTGTGGTATCTATTGTTAGCAATATTGTTCAGTGAATTCAGGTAGCGTTGCCTACTTTGAGGGTTGTGATGTCTGGGTATGTGTATGAACAACAGGTCAAGGAAACAAAATAAAATAACAATAAGTTGGCCTTCTTGTACAGAGCTGCGCAAGAAGTTTTTACTTTTTGATGTGAAACTTGACTCCAGAATCAAAGTCTGGACTGTTGGTGGTCAAACTGTCCAGAGTAATTTTTCAGTGGTTTTTATTGATTGTTGGCTGTGCAAATAAGGATTATTTTGAAGAAGGAAATAAGGGAGATTACATAATTAAATACTCATTGTTTGAATAGTTTTTAATCTATTTCAGCAACCCAGTTCATGGCTTAAACATTATTAATTATCCAATTTTTTGTGGGCGGGGGGGAGCCCACTGCATATGTTTTCTCCTTGAAATATCCTAGACTTACTATATTTCTTTACATTAAAATTCAAAAATACTTTTGATTTTTTTTTAATTTTAACCTCAGCACTCATAACTTTATAATGAGAGTTAATTTAGATAATATTTTAAATAACAAATGTTGGTATTATGTGAAAAAGTGACTAATTAATACCTTTATTAGCTTAATTTTATATTCTAATGTGACTATCCCTAGTTTTAATTACTAATTATTATATAACATTCTTTTTATAAAGAAAAGATATAAAATATGGGAATATTATCTAGTTTAATTGAAATAAATATTTATTTTAAGATTACTATTTATTGTTTGATTTCTTATCAGATAACAATTCTAAATATTCCCTCCCTGCCCCTCAACTTTGTCACTCTCTCTCTCTCTCTTTCTTTCTCTCTTGATGAGTAATGAAAATATTTTAAATATTCGAAAATATAATTTTAAAACGAATACTTAATTGCTTTGTTTTATTCTATAACTAAGGTCGTATCTTTAAAAATTAAATTTTATACAGTACGTTAATTTTTACTTTTGTAGCTCGAAAACTACTTGATCAATTTCACTGAAATTTAGATATTCTGTTGTAGTGTATCTGAAGTCATGTATGTGAATATTTGATGAAAATTGGTTGGGTTGTTCTTGAGTTACGCCCAATTTAAGGTCGAAAAAGTTCATCCCAAAAGTGGTATTTTTTGTTTTTTTTTATTATTATTTTTTAACTGGGAAGATGATTTTATGTCACTGTGCAAATACGATTAAATAATTGTGAAAAAAGTTTTAACCTTTCATTA
The DNA here is from genome assembly GCF_047948215.1 of Lycorma delicatula. Classification (NCBI taxonomy): domain Eukaryota; kingdom Metazoa; phylum Arthropoda; class Insecta; order Hemiptera; family Fulgoridae; genus Lycorma; species Lycorma delicatula. Next base: position 8,365,966 of record NC_134467.1, read on the forward strand.
TTGAGCCTGAAACTCATGAATGTTTTATAAGTTTCAGGTCAATTTGACTATTAACCAAATGTTTTAGACTCCTTCTTAATATATTTATTCCCCACAAAATCAGGGTAGTATATCTAATACACAATTTTGACATAATAAAAAATAAAAATTTTTTTTTTTAAACCATCAGCTTATTACTAAAATCAATAATATATACAACTATTAAACCAGACAACCAGGAATGTTTTGTGTAATTCAGAATTATACTCTGTCATAAAAGAAAGAATCTTGGTTTGATTTTTGTTGATATTTTTAATTATTTACTGACCCGTTTATAAAATCTTCCTACCAGTTTATTTAAAATATAACACTGATCAGCAATGATTTTGTTAAATGAGAGTGAATAACTGGTGGGAAGAATAGTATAGTATTTTCATGCTGATTTCAAATATGAAATCAAAATTCTTTTATCAGGCTTAGTTTTTTTTGTAACTATCATTCTTATTTTCAAGTAGTATCTGCACAAACTCCATAAGCATAGCATTTTGTGAACATATTTTATTATATTATTTATAAACAGCTTTTGTTTATTTATTACAATTCCTTAATTGTCACATTGATTTGTTAGACATTAGTCATCATGTAGATTATTTACACACTAATTAAAATGAACAAGAATGTGACTCATTCTTCTTATTTTCATGTTATATAAACATATCATCTACTTATTAGTTATTTCTGTTGTTATTATATTTTCTTATAAACTGTCATGCAGACTAGAGAAATATATTTAATTCTCATTCAAGTGTGAGTTCTCGTTTGTGCAACATTCAGTTTTGTAGCTGGCTTTCGTATTTGCAGGTGTATGCTGTTCAATAAAGTAGTGTATATTTATTAAATTAGTATGTTTATAAAGTGTTTCTTTTTAAACAATATTAGTTATTGTAAGGTATTAACAATGCCTCACAGTTACATTAATAATCACCCAAACAATTTCTGCTACTTCTGCAGAATGTTACCTCGGTGAGGTAACGTTGAAGTTTCAGAAAAGAAATATAACTCCACAGATAAAAAAGTCATATGAATTGTATTTTGGATATAAATTAGGTGATCACGACAAATTTTTGGCTCCTCATATTTCTTGTGCTTCTTGTGTAACATTATTGACTGGTTGGCTAAATGGTCACGTGTCATTCGCAATTCCAATGGTTTGGAGAGAACCAAAGGAGCACACGACAGATTGTTATTTTTGTGTAATAAAAATATCTGGGATAACAGCTAAAACTAGATGTACTGTTAAATGCCTGATATTCCCTCTGCCTTGTGACCAGTGCCGTGTAGCCAAGACCATCCAATTCCAGTATCACCAGACAAACTTAGATGAAGATGATGTCAAATCCTGTGCTAACTTATCAGGGGATGAAGAAAAAGATCCAAAACGTTTTAGAAAATAGATATACTGAACCCCATTTAATTAATCAGTCAGAATTAAATGATCTGGTTGATTATCTAAATTTATCAGAGAATCAAGCAGAAATACTGACATCAAGACTGAAAGGATGGTATCTTCCACAACCAAACACTAAAATAAGTGCTTTCCGTGATAGATAGTCAGAATTTGAGGATTTCTTTCTCATTACAAAAACTTAGTAAACTGTAATGATGTGGACTCTTTACTGGAAGCTTTGGGACAAATGTACCATCCTGATGAATGGTGACTTTTTATTGACTGGTCAAAGCTTAGTTTGAAAGTTCTACTTCACAATGGAAATAAGCACCCATCAATACCATTAGCATACACTGTTCACTGAAGGAGTCTTATGAAAACATGAAACTTGTATTGACCAGAATTCAGTTTGAAAAATATTTATGGCATATTTGTGGAGATCTGAAAGTAATAGTGCGTTTACTTTGACTGCAATGCTGGTACACTAAGTACTATTGCTTTTTGTGCGAGTGGGACAACCTGGATAGGAAAAACCATTACATAAAAGATCAGTGGCCAAAGAGAGAGGTACTGACTGTAGGAGAGAAGAATGTTGTCAGGTACTAGTAAAACCAGAAAAAGTCTATCTTCTGCCGCTACACATTAAGCTGGGTTTATCCAAAGATTTTGTTAAAGCAATGGATCATAATGGTACAAAGTTTCAGTTTCTAAAATACAAATTTCCTAATATAAGCGATGAAAAAATAAAGGAATGTGTATTTGTTACACCACAAATAAGAGAACTAATGAGTGATCCGGCATCTGAAGACTGTTTGAATGACTTGGAGGTTGCTGCATGGATATTGTTTCAAAATGTGGTAAATATCTTCCTTGGAAATCATAAGGCCAGTAACTACAGAGAACTTGTGAGTGAATTCCTTCAAAACTACAAAGAACTTGGGTGTAACATGTCACTCAAAATCCATTTCTTACATTCACATTGGATTTTTCCCTAATAATCTTGGCACTATCAGCAATGAACATGGAGAATGCTTTCACCAGGAGATTCACAAATTCAAAATTGTTCAATGACTACTGTTGGAATATAAAGAGGGATCTGCCTACAGCAAATTACTGCAGAAAATTAAAAAGAATAGAATTAGATGAGTATAAAATGCATGTATTGTATTGTCATATTACATTCACCATATTTATTTTTTGCTTCAAAAGAAATTCAATTACAAAAAAAAACCGAGCCCAATAGAAAAAATCTATTAACATATATTAACTCAGCATAAAAAATACTCAGCATAATAAGAATCAGCCATTCACTCTCATTTAATAAACAAAAAATTAAATTTTGTTGATCAGTGTAATTAGGCTCTTTTCTTTCTGTTAAACAGTATTATTCTGTGAAGTTTTCAAATAATTGTATTTAAAAAACCCTTAAATTTTCTGTAAATGTCTCAAATTTTAATGTGTACAAATAATATGTACTTTGTACTCAATTTTTATTAATGCTTTCTGAATTTTTATTTATTTTAAAATCACTCCATTATGTATTAACTTAATGTGTATATAATATACAATATTATTTCAAGTATTTATTATTTTTAATAATTAAATATTGACTTTATAATTTCTATTTTTTATTTTATAATTAACTATATATTTTGTAATGTTATTTAACCAAGGTTTTACCACAGTTTCCCTTGCTCCATCTAGAGAAATGTTGAAACAGTGTTTTTTCATTCATTAAGTAGTACACTTATCCATTCCTGATAAGATCTATGTAATATGTTATAATGTACCTAAAATAATAAGGTATTTTTTTATATGGATATAATCACCTCAGATACAAGTTTTTTTTAAAGCCACTATATAGAAAACAAGACTTTATCTTTGAACTTATGAATTATAGTTAGCAAGTTAAGTAAATAAATGAATTTATTTATCCAGGAAGCAAAATTAACAGTGATGGCCAAAGCAGACAAAAAATAAATGATTTGTATAATGAATCGGACAAAGAAGTATTCTGCTTAAAAAAAGAATTTGTTAACAACTAACACAATTTCTCTACAGACTCGGGAATATTAAAAATTTATGATGAGGGGTGGTAAGACTTGTACGCAAGTGAGACCTATATAAAGAACACTTGACCTCTTCAAAATACGATACTGCAGAAGAATCGCTTAAAATAAAAGCAACTAATGAGGAAGTTCTAAGAATAGGGAAGAAAAAAATGTTGGAAAAATTGAAAAAAGAGAAACAGATAGTATATTAACCGTTCAATAGAAGCCTAAAAAAAGAATAGATTACAGGGAAGTTGAGATTAATATATTTAAAAGTTATGAAGATTTGTGTTATGGAAGATACAAAGATTTAAAAAAAATTATTCCAAAATAAGATTGCCAACTATTTTTGATGGATGAATTTGTGAACATTTTTTGTATAATTATTATTTTTTACAAATTCTGATTATAGCAATTGATGCCAATCAAAAACTTTTTGTATTTCAAATATTAGCGTAATACAGATTTACTATGTTTTTTTAAAATTTTGATTAATTTCATTAAAAAAATATATATGTATATACTTACAAGGAAATGCGTTTAAAACATCAAAACAAACAATAACGATAAATAAACCCAGTAAACTTTTATGCATTTGTAACATTTTATTATTAATGTTTATTGAATACTGGTTATATATATATAAGAGAAAAAATACTGAACGTATAACTTAAAAATAAAATACTGTTTAATATAGTTTTGTAATAAAAAATATGTGCATTATATAACTTTGTACACCTATGACTAATTAATAACTAGACAAAGCTATTAAATCTTCTTTATTGAAAAGAAAAAAAAGACTATAAAATAGTGATAGAATGAGTGAGAGGTAAAGAAAATAATATTTTTAGAAGAAGGGAGAGGGGTTGTAGGGGAATTATTATCTTATCATTTGTAAAATCGTATATATGTATTAGTATAATTATTTTTCATCTATTACTGAATGTTTAAATACTTTTAATCAATATTAGATATATTCCGTTCACACAAAAATTTGTAATAAAAAGTTAATGATTTCTAGACTTAAATTAAAAAGATTTGCCTTTGTTTATCAAAGAACAAATATTGTTTTTTTTTATTAATATTGCAGTACTGTAGTACATTATTAACTATTAAAAAAAATACAGCGTGAAAATAGTACTGAAATATATATATCAAAGAATTTAATCCTGAGAAAATTGATGTATAAAGTTTATGAAAAACAAAAAAAATCAGCTATTATTTTGAAATCAAATCTTTTTTTGTTGTTTTGTTCTGATTTAAACGTTTTTTTTTTCATAGACTTTTCTCAAAATTAAATTCTCTACAGGTTTAAATAATATAACATTTACACATTTATTACTCTTTTTTTTTTTTCATAGAAAGTTTTTTTTTTCATAGACTTTTCTCAAAATTAAATTCTCTACAAGTTTAAATAATATAACATTTACACATTTATTAGTCATTTAACAAAGTTATTGTACTTTAAGAAATAAAAAAATATGTTTTTTGAAATAAAAAAACTTGTTTTTCACCACAGATTTTTCTGTTTTATGTTGGATATCATGATAACTGCACTATATACAGTTCTGGGACCTGTTTTATTCGATTTATCATGTCAAAAAAACATAAGAAACCATCAAGTTTACCCCTTATATAATGCCTTAAAAATTTCAGTATAACCTCATTTCACTGGGGAAAATGAAATTCAGGTGGAATTTTTCACTAGCTGTAACAATAACAAAGCATTTTCGGATATATGAATTTTTTTGTTTATTTAAAACTAGAATCAATTCCCAAATTATTTCCCTTTTCTCCTGAATCATCCTATATATATATATATTTGGTTTATTGGTTTATAATATATATATATATATATATATATATATATATATTTGGTTTATTGGTTTACAATATATATATATATATATAAATTATAAACCAAACTGATCCACCTAAGTACAGAAATATACATTAAATAAGATAACACTTACCCTATTTCATATTTTACAAAAAGATGAGGGTTTCCACGAAAATGTTTTTGTAAAATATGAAATAAATTAAGTGTTATCTTATTTATGTATATTTCTGTACTTAGGTGGATCAGTTTGGTTTATAACATGCATATTGGTACAGAGGAATGTGAGTATTGACTTTAGAAAAAAAAGGTAGAGATATATATATATATGTTGAAGAGGCTAGAGAATCGATTGAGTTACTAGAGGAAATAGCCATAAGGACAGGACTACAGATATCTTACGAGAAGACGGAATACATGGAATACCGACATCACAAGGAGAAAGAAATAAAAACAAAAGGAGGGAATATCAGGAGAGTCGATCGTTTCAAATATCTTGTTGAAATTATTCAAGCTAACGGACTCGATAAGGCAGCTAACACAAAAAGGACCAGGAAATTAGAAAGAGCATACGGGATAACAAAGAATATCTACAACAAAAAGAGTATATCATACAGATAAAAAATAAGACACTACACTACCGTGCTCAAACCAGAGGCACTCTACGCATCAGAATGTTTGATACTCAGGAAAAAGAATGAACTGAAGGAAATGGAAATACGTGAAAGAAGAATCTTGAGGAAAATATTGGGACCAAGAAAACTAGAAGACGGATCTTATAGACTAAGAAGTAACGTAATCTTACAGACTAAGATTTTTTGTATAGATATTAAAATTTTTTGTTCAAAAAACTAGTTCTGAAAAACTTATTAGAAAATTAAAGGTAGTAACTTGGCAAGAAAAAATATAGTCGTTGAAGTCAGCTCCTAAAGAATAACACCTAATATTAAAGTGATTCATTTTTTTTAAATTTATTACAATAAATATATTAATAGAAAAAAAAATCTTGTTCAATTATATCTTTACTACAAATTTTCTTAGTACTGTGAGTTATCTTTTTCATTTCAGTGTGTACAATCAAATTACATAATGTGTAATGAATGTTATTGTTCTGTCTTACATTTATTACCCATTTTGCTTTATTTGAATTTCCAGTTCTGATCATCTTATTGTACTGTCCATTCTGAATTTGGATCTTTTTTAATATGAAATTTAATATGGTTTAAGTTATATAAACAATAATAAAAATTATGTGTTTATTACCCATTTAACAAAGTTTTTGTACGTCAAATGTAAAAAAGGGTTTTATTTTAACCTAATTTATTGGTTTTCATCCCAGAACTCTCAAAAACTACTGCAGATACTCCTGGGACATATTCTATTCGATTTTTCTGGTCAAAAACCATACAAAATCACTAATTCCTGCCCCATTAACTAATGTCCTAAAAATTTCAGGACGACCTCATTTCACTTGTATAGCTGAAATCCGAGCAAAATCTTTCACTACCCGTAATTTGCAAACGAAGCAATTTAGGACATATATTTATACAAACATTTTCCATTACTTTGACGCATAGAAAAGGTTATAAAAGTCCCAAATCCCGGTAGAACTTTGTGACACACTGTGTATATATAACATTACATTTAAAACTGAAACCAAATAAATGTCTTATTTTATATTTTTATTATTATATAGAAATTTTGATCACAAAAAATAAGAATATTTATTAATGGCAGTTTGCAAAAAAGATTCTCTCCTCCACCGTGCACTTTTCGTTTCATTACAATAAGTGAGCTGAAGGTTTTTACCCCGTCTTTGTCACCGACCTGTATATAAAATGCAAACAACAGTCTAGTACACTGGAGACAACAGTTGGCGAGGGGCAAACTTTCAGCTCATGTATTGCACGAGTATATTAGGTCTACTTCACATATACCCTTCTATTTAGGCAAAATATATTTTTAAGTTTCTAAAATAATATTAAATCGACTTTTAAACTTAATTTTATAACAACATAATTTTTATTATAAAAAGAATGTTTGCACAGATAGAGAAAGCTAATTTCATGATTATTTTGGGGGGATTATAATACAAAAAAAATTAAACCACTCTATTCAAATTTCTTAAAATTGCAAATATAACACAGTAGCACAAGAAATCTATTTTTTAGTACTTAACAAATACTTTTAAGTTGTACATGTACTAAGTATTATATATATATATATATATATATATATGTTCTTCATATGTGGTAGATGTCAATTTCAAAACCGTAGAAATATACGGTCATCGTCTGGTAATTTCTTTAAAGAATGTTCAAAATCAGGAGAGAATTTTTTATTTTTTTACTACCTCATGATTTTACACAATGTTTTCATGTAGTAACTTTAATTTGCTTTTCTGCAAGATGTTTATGATATTCGGCTCGTCCCCTCTATTTATCAAGTATTTGTCCTCACATTTCTCTTTTGACACCGTAACATTGAAATTTGTTTTTCAGACGTTCTCCGGTTCGTGGATTCCTTTCAACAGACCGAACGTTTCGTCTTGTCACGTTGTCGTCGTCGTCTGTCGTCTGTCAATACGCTTCGCTTTGCATCTTGAAAACATTATTGCAATTTTTAATCAGGCTATCCTCTAGCCGTAATCATCCTTTTTTTTTAATTTTTCACCATGCCTTTATTAAAATTCATTGATGAAATAATAATTCATCGAGTCTTCTTTTTACTGTTGCTTAGCATTTGACATGATAAACACCTCGTGATAATGATGTAGTTAATATATTTCACTGTTTATCCAGTATTGAAATTTTAATGCATCCGATTTGTTTGAACGGTTTATAAGGGCATACAATTCATTTTCTTGAACGATTACCGTATGTGGTTTCCAAAAATACGTCTGATTTTTGGACCATCTCTCACAGCTATTACAACATTAAACAAAGCTTTTTTCTTTTATCCAATAGTTTTATTATGGCTTATGGATTTTTGTAGTCAAGGAATGTAACTATATCGTGGTCTTAAACCAAAATACTTTCACGATTTTCTTTCCGTATAATAAATATCTAGCACTGCAATTAAATGTCATCAGGTAAAAAAGAAAAAAGATCGTTCACGTGAACGGATGAAATCATGCAACTTCTTAGGCGTATACTATCAACCACGACATCGCCGTCGCGCAGAACTTGTTTAAGCGATAAATAAAATTAAAATTTTTGTATCAATTTTACTTTGTTGGGCACAAATGGTACCCTCTCCATAATTTTTATTACATGTGTTTTTTAACAGAATCTAAAAATATGTAATATTTATACACCATTAGTATAATATAAGCTTCAGTTATGATTTGCGTTCGTATTGTAACATACCACAACTCTTTCCCATTGTAGGATTAAAAGCTTCCAGCTCCCTAGTAGGAAGAGTTCTAGTTATGTCTTTGCCTTACATTTTCCCTTAGCAAGGTGAATTTTATTTTTTGGAACAAAATTCAAGCATTGTAATGCATGCTTTACTAAGATCTTAACATTATGTATATGACTTGTTCATGGTACGTAAATAAATGTTATTAATTAAAGAGCATAAACAACATGTAGAATGTTGTATAAAACGTTGAATTAAACGTTTTTTACTTTATTACACGTTTTCTTCCAAATGTGTACTAATGTACACATTTGGTGTGCACATTTCTTCCAAATGTGTACTAATGTACACATTTGGAAGACTACTCGAAGATGTTGCCGTGATGGTTGATTTGGAAAACATTTAGCACCACGATTTATAAAAGCGATATTAGTCTATGTAGACCCAGGTAGGCTTAAAATCTAGATGTTTCAAAATCACCCAGAACCGATCATCAATCAAACTCATTAGAATTTGATCCAAAAGGCCCTTTTTTTAATAGGTGGTCACCCTGTTTATCCAAGAAATATATTTTATTTAGGATGGATACAAGATACAGAATATTGTTATATTTTTTTATTTATAATCGATACAGATACACTGTACTAACCGACCGGGTTGGTCTAGTGTTGAATTCGTCTTCGCAAATCTGCTGATTTCGAAGTCGAGAGTTCTAACGTTCAAGTCCTAGTAAAGGCAGTTACTTTTATACGGATTTAAATACTAGATTGTGGATATGAGTGTTCTTTGGTGGTTGGGTTTCAATTAACCACACATCTCATTAATGGTTGACCTGAGACTGTTCAAAACTACACTTTACCTACACTCATACATATCATCCTCTGAAGTAATACCTGACGGTGATTCCCGGAGGCTAAACAGGGAAAAAGATAAAAGTATGAAATGTATGATTAAAAATGATTGACGTACAGTACTCGGTATGTTGGTAGGATAGAATTCATAACAAGTTAATAGCAAAACAAAACAGTTGTTACGTTTCCTTGTGTCTGGTCAGTTTATATTCGTAGGTTTAACTCATTTATACAACGTATACATTATTTTGGTATAAAGACGTCACGTGACGTGTGGTACTGGTTGAACTTCACAGCTGATACGTTGAATTCTACTCTGTTTATAGTACACGTCAGTCTTGGAAGCCGAATGTGTGCGTTATCGTTGTTTTAATTAACACGATATTACACTGTAAAGATTGTTTATTTATGAATTTTAAGTTGTAACTTATATTTATTTGCAAATTTATGAATGATTTGTATTATTAAAATACATAGGTAAGTTAAGTAAAAAGACAATTATTTTAACGCTGTTATGCTTTTTAAGGTTATGTCACACACCTTTTTGAACGTATTTTATTGTTCACTTTTTATTTATTTTTTTTACGGAATTTTTACATTAGTTTTTGTTTATTCTTTTATTATGTAATTATCTTGTAAATGTTATTTAATGTTTTAATTAAAATATGTATGATAAAACAGTTCACATATGTCGTTAAATAATGATGTAAACCATTCGTAGCGTATTGTAATTCGAATATAGTTAATTTTACACTTCCAAATTATTTTAACTATATATAATATGTTCTGTTTATGAAAAGTAATTTTATATCTGTTTTTTTCTTATAATATAGTTTTATGTAATTAGCGTTCAAAAATAAAAATTGTAGGTCGTCATTATAATGTATCGCTTTGTTTTGATAGTAACATTTTTATGTATTTCAAAAAATTAAGCTTCACGTTATAAAATACACGTTAACCTGATTGTCTGTTATTAAAATTTAGATTGCTATTTAGCCTAGTTTTAAATTAATAATAAAAAATACTAACATTTCTTCCAGTCCAGATCACTTTGCCTGTTTATGCAAATTTTCTCATGTTCTCATTTATACATATTAGTATCAAAGCATTAGGCGAAAATAATACCTATAATTTTTATGAAATAAAAAAACCAATACCATTAGTAAATAACTATTGTGGAATAAAAACATAATCTTTATATGGATGGTATATTTTCAATGTATAAAATATTTAAAATTTATTTTTTTAGAAAACTCAAAATTGAATAACAGATTAAATAAATATAATGCAATAATAAATTATTATTATATAAATTATTCTCTAGCCAATAATATTAAGTAATTTCAAGTAATTTTTAACTAATTTTTCATTTTTTGAAACATATTTTGAGATATAGGGCCTGGGACTATCTCTTATGAAGGTTGGGGAGGTTTAAAATAGTGTTAGATGTGATCTCTAGTAGGAATTTTTAAAGTATCAGGTCAAAATATTTTTAAAATCTACCATCACTTCTCATCTAATAATAAAAAATAATAGTGCATCAATCTTATTTTCCAATTACGATGCATGTGAGCATCTCGCAGGTTCCTAGCCAATGAATGACCTGATTTGCAAAAAAAAAAAACTAAAGAAGCTTATACTTGGCTATATTTATGATACACATTCTGTGTGAAATGTTAACTTTGCAAAATGAGCATTTGAAGTTGTTACTTTAAAGCTTAATGTATTCCTGCTGAAGTTATTTGTGTTTGGAACACATGATTTTAGTGTGATCTAATGACACTTGTAATATAGTCCTATATAGTGATAAATCATATTCCCCTTATATATGTTATGCAGCATTGTATTGGAATTTCAAATTAGCATACGTGAATGCTGATGGAGCTGAAATTGACAAACTTGTCAGTCAGGCGTTTTCCAAAATGTAATATTATCTTTTGTTTTTCTTTACTGGTGTTATATTGCTCTTTTTCCAGTTTTATTACTGCAGTTTGTGCGTATAAACTATCACGTATTTATTTGTAATATTTTTATCTTTTATTAATAATTTAGTTTTCTGAGCAAAAGATTTTTACATCCATTTCAAGTTCTCCAGTTTGTGGGCAGTAGAGTTTCTGTTTACAATCTCATAATGAGTTTTCTATTTTTCCATATCCTACTACCTCCAAAATTTGTTTTATTTAACATTTATAGCTGTTGTTTATTTAGATTTATTTCAAAATTAAGCATACAAAACCCCAGAGTGACTGGGTTGGATGTGGGTCAGATTATCCAGTAATATATAACCTATTCTATTTATCAACAGAAAAATTTATCAAACAAGTGTATCTGTTTAATAAACAAATACATTTATTTAAAATGATTAATATTAATGAATTTAATATAACTTTAAGTACAGTTAGGTTAATTTATAAAAAAAATAGCCTACAATAGTCTTTTTATATCTGTCACATTTCTTCAAACAAGGAACGGGTGGTGAATTCAGGTTCCTCCTAGTGTTAAAATTACTTGTGCTTCTGTATAACTATATGTATCTGATGGATCTGTAATCTTTAGTCATTAATTTTTAGTGATGAATAATATGAAAAATTAAATTGTTCAAATTTAAAATACGTTCATTGCATTTACCTCATATTGTTGTACCAAATTGAACCAATATTTATGAAAGAAAACTGTCCTGAAACATAAAAAAATAAATTATAAAATATCTTGATGCTAGATTTTATTTATCCTGGATAAACAGAATTTATTTGGTCATGTGCTATCATTATATTTCAATGTAATTCTAATACAGCTTTGAGTTATGTGGTTTTTTCAAGTGATAATAACTTCCAGTTGTTCACCACAAAATACATACATTGATACGTAGCTTCCTTTATTTTTTGAATTTATACAGATTTAATTAATTAAAAAATGAATTTATCTTTGTTTTATTTATTCAGTGAGTTCGGAAAGTTGTTGTACAATGGAATTACGGAAGTATAATGACAAGATGTTTTTGATTGTTACTTTGTATTTTTATTTCATTATTTTATAGAAACGCATATTACAATAACTACATAGTTGATAAAAGGTGTTGTAAATACTTCCTCCAACAACAATGCACACGTTTCAATTTGTTTTCAATCACTTTTGGATGATGTATTGGAATGTCTCTTACATATGCCATTATTTCCATTCACCAAAAACATTTTGTAAAAAAGTCATTGACCTGTTAGCTGTGTGCATTGTGGCACCATAATGTTGGAACCAATCATGATTTATTTCCACTTCTTTTTATTGACTAACGAAGTTTGTTAAACAGCACAATAAAAAATATTGGACCTACAGTGCTTCTACTCAAACTGGCCCAGACTCCAATTTTCGCATAATGTAAAGATTATTCATGTAATTCATGGGGGTTAGTTATCAACCGCAGTCATGTATTTTGTGAATTAACATACCATCCCAGATGGTACAGCAAAATGTCAAGGATACGTATGGAAGTTTGGTCCATAAAATGTTTAAACCATTGAAAATAATTTAGTCTTTTGGCAAGATCTGTAGATTTCAGTTGTTGAAGACACATTATTTTGTAAGGGAAAAGTTTTAGTTCTTTTCCTATAACTTTATGTGCGATATCTTGCTGCTGTGCTAACTTACACAACCACTTCGATTGACTTTCGACCATAGCATCTGAAATATCGAGCGGCTTCTGTTTATTTAGTTTAGGTGGTCTTCCAACTTCAATCATTGACTTCAATAGAACCTGTTGCCTGAAATTTTTTGATTGGAGTTAGAACCGCATTGCCATGAGGAACAGGAGTATTTGGAAACTTTTCAGAAAATTTGTGCTTCACTAAATCAGTATACTTGTCACCTTCATGAAAGACATGTTCAATGAAAAATGTGTTCCTCTACCAAAAGAACCATTAAGTTTCTCATAACTATTGATTCCAATAAACGAAGCAAAACAAAGCACCCATTCAATCACAATTCAACAACTTATGTCGTGGTTTCTTATTGAGCAATGCCCAACAAACCCACCGGGCAATCAACCTACCACCGAAAGAAAAAAATGCACCACATAATTCTAAAGCATACTGCACAGTGATTTTCAGAACAATGTATAATATTTAAAAATTAAATAATAAATATATGTCTAATTTGATGTAATATCCTATGCTCTCGTATCTTCAATGTGAAATCTATCTATCTAAACACATCCAAACTTGTAAACAATGTAAATCCATCCAAAATTTGTAGGTATTTCTGGTGCTTGCATTGAATGAATACTCATTTTATGGCTACTCTGATATAACAGAATAGGTAACTCAATCGCCTGAATAAACCTTAACCGAGTTTCTTATTTTGAAATTTTATACTTTGTTTAACGTTTAACTGTATCATACATTTGCTGAAGTCCTCGATTTATAAACTAGCTCACCCAAATGATCAATTCAGCATTCGGATATTCCAATACATAAATTATTTATTTAACCTGTCTTATTTCTTTTGGAATTTTGGTACAAGTTTTCAAATTGGATAACAAGCACTATGAAAGTTTTGCAATACAATAGAACAGATCATCACAGGAGGTTAAAAGTCAGTGCATGTCTAAACAGGTCCTAACTTGCATTGTAGCCACTCTAGTCGCTGCCTCAATATTATTTGCTTTTTAGCTGTGTTAGTAATGTCGTGGTCGAAAACAATACCAGGTAATTTTGCGCACGGGTTATGTATTGATTAGTGTTTGTAGGATATGACTCCTGTGCTTGGAGAGAATTATCCTCTTTGTTTAACAGTATTTAGATGGTACCAAGAGTTTGAAATTGGAGATTTTGGTCTTGAGAATGAAAGGCAGATAAGATACAATTCTGCCATACACATATGCATAATGATAACACTGATAGACAAAAAAGGTTTAGGAACTTGTTCTAAGTACAACATATGCTCATCAATATTTGTGGAAATTATTTTCATCAATAAATTACTGAGAAAATTCTTTTTGTCGGCTTCAAAAGGCCAAAATTTTTGTATTTTTTTAAAAGTAAATTCCTACCTTGCAGTCTTGATCCTAACAGTTCAGCTTGATTTTTTGATAAAGTTAAATCCCTAAACGAATCATTTAATTCACCTTGCGATATAGGATGTGGCTTATCAGAAGATAATTCAAAATTAAAATCATTGTTGTCTTATTCAGTACTGCCTGATTATTCATCGCTGCTTTTGAAACATACATTCAGAGGCGGCTCAGGAACTGAAATAATTTCACTGTGAGGTACAGGCCTGATTGCAGATTTCAATGAAGGGTATTTTACAGTACGTTTAAATTTTTTAGAAATTCCAGACACACTTGTTAAACAAAGTAACAGTCGGTTACATGATCATTTGGTTCACGCCAAACCATAGGTACATCAAATGGCAAAATCTTCTGTGTACCTTTCAGTCATTCTCTTAAATATACAGGACAATTAGTGCATACTATATGAGGAGCCCGTGTCTTATCCTGATCACAGATTTTACACTGAAAGTACAAATGATATACTTTTTTAAATAAAGGAGTAATTTTTTTTCTATTTGATTTTAACTCGCCACATACATAACAAAATGATCCATCCACATCATTTACACAATTTCGATGCATTATGACACTGCACTGTTAACAAACTTATGACAGCAATAAGACGGAACAAAATTAATTCATTCCTTAATCCAGTGTTTAATATAAAAAACACAGCTGTGTTTTCAGCTACATGTTTTGACTTGCACAGACATGATTAATTTTGCCCGTGAAGGCTCACTCTTCAGTATTATACATGATGTCATATGTGTGACTATGATATGATTTAATTCTTTGCCTAGTATTGTTTATTTATAGCTTACAAATTACGTTGACAAAGTTAAACGATAAAACATGAGCAAAATGATAAATATATGTTGAAAAATGAAAAAAATTCTTTAATTAAAATTTAAAAATTGTTCAAAAATGGTGGGTAATAGAAAGATTCTGAGTTCATATCCATTTTCAGCATCAAAAAACAGATTAAAATCATGCGTCGCATGTTAGGAAACAAAAATTATGTTTATCAGTGTATTAGTAATATTCTGTAGCTTTTAGTGTGAGTGCACGTCTTAGATGATAAATTCGTGGGTGCAAATGAAATTAATTTAATTTGCAATAAAATCAGCTATCCGTTTTGCTTCAATAAAAGTTAAAGTTTGTTAATCAACAAACTTAATAAAGTTTGTTATTAGGTATTGATTATGTTCACTTAATAATTCAAACTTACATCTGAAATGCTATGTGAATACTACGTGAAATATTGTTGCTTGAAGGATTTTTCAAAATGAAACAAAAACAATCAAAATACCTCTTGTTTAATAAAAACCTACTATGCGGTACCATTATAGTTTTTATCATATTCCCATCTCATTTAAAAGTTCTTATTAGCTGTATATTTAAAATAAAATTAAAGTGTTAACAAGAAAATTGATATTATTTAAAAATATGACAATAAGATTTTGTAAAATATTTCTACTCGGTTGCATTTGCCAGTAATATTAATTAAAACGCTAAGTGAATAGTTATAATTCAATTCAAATCACACACTTTTCAACGATATTCTTAATACCAGACTGCCTAATCATATGTAAGTGGTGTTTCAGTAAGTTTCAGCTATATTGTATAAGTATTCTTTTATCAAAATAAGTTCATCACGGGTCTCTAGAAATTTTTTTTTGTTTCAGTCGATAAAAATGGATTTAAATTTTTTTTTTCTGTTTTTATTACATCACTTTTCTAAGAATTTTAAAATCAGATCAAATTTGTCTTGAAATTTTATTTGGTTACTGCTAGCAATTTAATAAACAAAATTTAAGATAAAAGTGAAAAAAGTGTGCTTTTAAAATCCAATTTTTTTATTTTAAAAGTTTTCTTTGAAACCAGTGGAAACAGCCGTGCATTCGATTCTTTTTCAATTCTTCTTGTAAGACTGCAAATAAAAACACTAATTTTGCTCAATAACTTGTGTCCAAAGTGTTTTAATATTGCATTATTTGATCGATCTGTAGAATAGAATCTGGGGAATCATTTGTTAACCAGAATTTGTAAGCAAACTGTTTCCAGAGCTATTTTACACAAAATCTATCTATTATTTTGATTAGAGGAATAAAGTATGGCAAAAACTTTCTGAAACATTGTGTGTGTGCACGCGCGCAATTGTCTGTCAGTAACACTCACCAAACCTGTAAGAAACAGCAATCCCTGTCACTAAGGACAGTTGCAAAGACAGTAGAAAATTATCTAGAGTAAATTTTAAAAATGTATATATTTTTATCATTTTGATTCAAATGTCATTACAAAAGTTTAAATTTTAAACGAATATAGGTATAACAACATATTTGGCGTTTATATACCTAGAAAAGGCATTCGATAACGTAGACTGGAATAAAATGTTCAGCATTTTAAAAAAAATTAGGGTTCAAATACAGAGATGGAAAAAGATTGTTAATATTTACAGGAACCAAACAGCAACAGTAATAATTGAAGAACATAAGAAAGGGAGTCCGACAAGGATGTTCCCTATCTCCGTTACTTTTTAATCTTTACATGGAACTAGCAGTTAATGATGTTAAAGAACAATTTAGATTCAGAGTAACAGTACAAGGTGAAAAGATAAAGATGCTACGATTTGCTGATATAGTAATTCTAGCCGAGAGTAAAAAGGATTTAGAAGAAACAATGAACGGCATAGATGAAGTCCTACGCAAGAATTATCGCGTGAAAATAAACAAGAACAAAACAAAAGTAATGAAATGTAGTAGAAATAACAAAGATGGACCGCTGAATGTGAAAATAGGAGGAGAAAAGATTATGGAGGTAGAAGAATTTTGTTATTTGGGAAGTAGAATTACTAAAGATGGACGAAGCAGGAGCGATATAAAATGCCGAATAGCACAAGCTAAACGAGCCTTCAGTAAGAAATATAATTTGTTTACATCAAAAATTAATTTAAACGTCAGGAAAAGATTTTTGAAAGTATATGTTTGGAGTGTCGCTTTATATGGAAGTGAAACTTAGACGATCGGAATATCTGAGAAGAAAAGATTAGAAGCTTTTGAAATGCGGTGCTATAGGAGAATGTTAAAAATCAGACGGGTGGATAAAGCGACAAATGAAGAGGTATTGCGGCAAATAGATGAAGAAAGAAGCATTTGGAAAAATATAGTTAAAAGAAGAGACAGACTTATAGGCCACATACTAAGGCATCCTGGAATAGTCGCTTTAATATTGGAAGGACAGGTAGAAGGAAAAAATTGTGTAGGCAGGCCGCGTTTGGAATATGTAAAACAAATTGTTAGGGATGTAGGATGTAGAGGGTATACTGAAATGAAACGACTAGCACTAGAAAGGGAATCTTGGAGAGCTGCATCAAACCAGTCAAATGACTGAAGACAAAAAAAAAAATAGGTTTATGGTCGTTCCACGTGGCATGAAATCAATCGGCAGTATGCCAAACCGATCCCAAAAGATCATCAGTTTGCGTCGGTCTGTTTGGTGATTGAGAATACGACATTGACTTGACTGCCGTTTTCTCTGTGACGTGTAATACGAAATCCGTGTTTCATCGCCTCTTTCTGTTTAACGCATCAAAATTCCATAGCAGATCCGGTTCGGATTTTTTTGTGACGTTCCGTTAAGACTTGCACAAACCTTTCGGTCGTGAACAATGCGACCGATAACAGCTCTTGAAACATCAGGAAAAAGAAGGGCCTGGTCGAAAATCGTTGAGAGACGATCCTTTCTGATTTCATCATCGACGCGTTTCAACAAGTCCTCTATGATTTTCGAAGGCCTCCCCGAACGTTCTTCATCGTGCACTTAATTCTAGTATTTCTAAACCTTTCACACCATTTTCTGGCGTTTCTTACATTAATTACACTATCGCCACACAGCAACCGACTGCCAATGAATTTCAGCCGGCTTAACGTTTTGAAAAACGTAGGACTCCATGTATTTCACAGTCGGCGGCAACATCGATTTTCCTATTCATTTTATAACGTAATAACTCACACGTAATGAAAGATACTACAACGCGACAACTTACAGACAACAATGCAGTGTGTACAGTACTAGCGTGGCCGTTAACGAAACAGGTTCACCGACCTTAAAGAGAGAAATTTCCCTACAGCCTTTACTTTAGAGATATACCTCGTAAAAAAACATCTGTAAGAAAACAACTTATTCACACCAGTGTTCATAATCATCATCATTTGGTGTTCTGCCTAGTGACGGGTCCCTTACTACCCGTACTTGTCTCCATCCGTTTCTGTCCCCAGCCTTCTTCATCTGCTTGCTGGTAGTTTTCAGCCTTCATCTCATCTATTAACTTAATCATTTCTTCACTTCCTTTTTCCTTCTACTGACCCTTCTGATGCAGTTGCCACCCTCTAACAAAATATCGTAACCAGTCTCCTTTCTTCCGACACAAATCCTCTTTCTTCTTTAATTCTGTTAGTTACTTCTTCACTCCTCACTTTATCCATACATCTTACTTTCTCCATATACACATCTCAAAAGTTTTAATAAAAAACTTAGTTTTTTTTTTTTTTATTCACCTGGAGAAAAGTAAGGGAAAGAAAATATTATGTAGAATATACAGACAACTGTAAAATGAGATCTGCAATTAGCAGCCGTATGGTTATCAGTGGTTGATTTATGATAAGATAGTATTTATTGATTATTAAATTGCATTTCATTTAATTATCAAATACGCAAAACAATACCCTTTGTAACTTGACTTTTTGGAATCTCATTTATTTATGTGATTATGACATAGTTACAGGCAAATATTTTACAATGTTTATGAGCAGTAAGATTTCTTGCTAATAAAGGAAGGATGTTATTCATAAAAGTTTCTGTTTCAAAACTACAGCGAGTAAAACTCTAGCCCTGATAATTTGGAAGATATTTTTTCAGGTTAATGTTTGATCCAATAAAATTTTGATTTTCAGGTGGATTGAATTTTCTGTAAACAGTTTAAGTGTCATTAATTCGGTATCTCTAAAAGTGAAGTTAAATATATAATGCTTCTGTACTATTTTACACTTTAATTTTAAAAGACCAAATATGTGTTTAAAATCTTAAGCGATCAGTCTTTTGGCTGTTTCTTTTTCTTTCATAAACAGTGGTTGATGGAGAGAAGGCTGTTCGAATAGTGTAATGATTTCTATCAGTGGTGGTTCGCATATAGGCACTATGGAACTGCAGCATCCTCTATTTCCATTTGATATTATTGATAACATTTAATATAATGAGTCCTTCTTTTATTATACTTCTACAATATGTAATCCTTAAGCTTAATGTCAATAGCAATCCCCAATTTTATGAAAACACAAAAATATTTATATGGAACTGTGCATTTCACAGTTCTAGTGGCATGGTGTTTGGCTGTTGTGTGCGTGCGTACATGGAAGCTGCATGCGAGGGAACAAAAGCACTGTCGCTCCTGCAGTGCCTACCCTGGCTTGCTAGTGGAAGGTAGTTTTTTTTTATTCCGTGTGTATATGGATTGTTTCTTTGTTCATTCCCTTTCTAGTTTAGTTGGTGAAAGGAATATGAAAGTAGTTTATTTTTTTCAGTAGTGATCAGAAGATGGGGAAAGCAAGGGCTCTTTGTTTCCAAATATGTCCAAAAACATGCTGGAAGGGTGGAAGAGAAGTTAATTAGTGAAAACTAACAATACAAATTACGTATTTGTTTCTGTATACGTAGAAATTTAAATTAAGCACCGTTTTACTATCTAGTAGTATTAAAAACTATTTTCTCTACTGACATTCTATTATTTATTCGGTTGAACCAAATACAGTTTTTAAGCACAATGTGTTTAAGAACCATTTACTATATTCTTGAATGTAATAAAGTGTAGAAATAGATTATCCCGCTTCCAACCCACCGGGTTGGTCTAGTGGTGAACGCGTCTTCCCAAATCAGCTGATTTGGAAGTCGAGAGTTCCAGTGTTCAAGTCCTCGTAAGACCGGTTATTTTTACACGGATTTGAATACTAGATCGTGGATGCTGGTGTTCTTTGGTGGTTGGGTTTCAATTAACCACACATCTCAAGAACGGTCGAACTGAGAATGTACAAGACTACACTTCATTTACACTCATACATATCATCCTCATTCATCCTCTGAAGAATTATCTAAATGGTAGTTACCAGAGGCTAAATAGGAAAGAAAGAAAGAAAGATTATCCCGCTTCCAGCTATTCTTTTTGATTCATTTTTTTTTTTTTTTTTAACTGTAAACTTTAACCATAGCGTTGAAAAGGCCCAGAAAAAAATTTCTGGAGCAGCACCCTCACTAATTTTAGCTACAAGGTTTACCACTGGTTAGCATGCTAATTTCTAGATTTTTTGATCTTGATTCAGTTCATGGCAAGGTTTTGGTATTTTTTTACCTATAATTTTATTTTCTCAACTTTTTCATTAAAATACATACAAATGAATGTGAAAGATTGTGTAGTTAAAAAAAGTATAGACTAAAGTCTTTATCACCAAATTAAAATTACTGCCGTTAGAGTGACCACGTAATCTTCCCTTCACCTTTGATGTGATTTTAGTCGCTGTGCATTTTTCTTAAACTTGTGTCTGTGTTGCTCAGTGCTTACACTGCAATCAAGAAATTAGAGTTTCATGTACCATTTTTTTTATATATTAACATTATTAATTTCTTTCTGGATACTTTCACTACATCCTCATTTGATTTTGTTAAATAAATTTTGTTGTTGAACTCGCTCAATTAAATTTTTTTTAATGTGTATGATTTTATACTTTTAACAGGATTTCTTAATCGGATATTTTCTTTTTTCTAGAAATGTCAGGTGATGAAAGGAGTTCAAATAGACATCCTGATACCAGTTATCAATTTCGTAACAGAATGAAAAATGTAGATGGATCCACCGACAGAGTATCGACTTCTCGTTTGTCACATTTACAGCACAATTCAATAAGTATGAATAATAGAAACGATGGCGCTGATAATCAAGTCAATGATGATGATGATAACCATCATGAACCATCATTTAGTGCTGATAAATGCAATATTGCATTATTATTTTTTTTATATTTATTACAAGGTATACCTCTTGGTTTATCTGCCGCCATACCTATATTATTACAGAATCGTGGAAGTTCATATGTAGAACAGGTAGGTTATTCAGATTTTGCATTTTACTTGAAACCTAGAACTAGTAAAAGTTTTTTTTAATGTTTGTACATCTTCAGCAGCAGAGTTAGAAAGTTGTATTATAGAACACTGTTATAGTATCTCAGTTCATTATTTTATTATCACCTTGTAGACTTAAATAAAAAATGTCTTCCATTTTTTTTTTAACTTTACAATTATTTTTGTATTAAATTTGTAAATATTATGTTTCATTTGTGTTTGTGTTAAATAACGTAACTGTAATGTGTAAAGATGATTTGACACTACTTCACATGCACACTCCAAAAAAATAAAAATATCCACTATCAAAAATAATAAGCATTCCATACACGACTTACCAGAGAGAAGTAGGGCAGAGAGGAAGTGGTTTTCCATTACCCTCTTCAGCGCACCAAACACATTAAAATTCAGTTCTATAATCCACACTTTCACTCTGTTCACGTGATGGTGAACATCATTACTGTAAATGAAAAGAAATCAGACCTGTCCTTTTGTGACACAGATGTTTTACTGTATTGCACCTGTAAAAATGACTTGAATTTATTATGTAGAGAAACAATTTTTTTTTATCAGTGTTGTGTTAATATAACATTGAATAACTTTGTCATCAATAGTACTTATAATGGTGAAAATTTTGATTATACAATTTAGATAAAATATTTTAATTTTTAAATAAAACAGTAATTTTTTTTTATTCTCTTTAGTCATAACATAACTAATGACAGTTGTGCTAAAAAAGATTCTTTTTGTAAATCTTAAATATTTTTTTCTTGGGGAAAAATATATTAATGTTACGTAAAATAAAAACCATTTTTCATTTATACTATGAAACTTTTAAATTCTGATGAAATTAGTACACGATTTATAGTGTTAAGTTAAAAACATTCTATAAAATACGTTTATACAGCTGCTGCATTGGGATTTTCTAACTGCCAGTTTTGGGATTCAGTTCTACTGGTAATTACCTAACGGTGCTTCAGTGTCAATATGCAGTTCTTATTGTGTTTCTTTTTTTTTTATAATAAAGAATATTTCTTATACATTGTAAACAATAGTACTCAATTTCATATTTGAGGAAAGGGTTCAACAAATCTTTAATGTAAAATGGATAGTTTATATTTTGTGTTTAGCCAGTTACCTTTTTTGTTTCTGTTGTAGGCTAATTTTTTTTAATTCCAGTGTATTTGTTATGCCTTATAAAATAAATCATAATTTCATTTTTTTTTTGTTACTTCAGTCAGGTTTTGATCTTTTATATACACTTTTATTACTATTCATAATTAACCTTGCATGACTTAATACTTGACTCGCCCATTTTATTTTCTCAAATGTAAGTCAACTTCCCCCTAATGTTTTTTTACCACCAATAAGAAATAATTTCAAAATTTATTATACATTTTATATAATACTATACGTACTTAACATTAAACTATTTTATTATACTACTTTATATTATTTTTACTTAAATTTTATATCCAAATAGCATCATAATAAAAAAAAAAAGAGTAAAATTATGTATAACTTTTTTTTTAAGAAATATTTTAAAAGAAATTATAATGATTGCAATTTTTAAATCTTATTTAAATTGTTTTTTACTTTTCTTGAAAAAATTCACTCTCAACACATGAACACACTTGAATTGACATAATTGTCATCATCACTGATGCCATCTGAAAATAATATGTTTTCATTTGATCTTCCAGTTCCATATAATGTATTGCTAATGCAACATTTAGTGTTATAGAGTTTCATGACTTAATAATCTACTCAAAAGCTCACGGAAAGTTTTTTTCTTTTTTTCTGTAAAAAATCAAATAATAAAAATAAATCATCAGGAGTTAGCGTATAACTTCCTTCGCATCCAACAATTTTTTTTTTTTAAGATTATCTTTAAAGGCTTTAAAATCTAGACTGTAATGTTATACCACCAGGTATTACAGCTAATTCAGTATTTAGTTTTTTATCTCCGATTTTATATTTTTGTTAAGTGACCCTTGAATGCATCTAATATTAATAATTGCTGTCTTCTGAGACCTAAGTTTCTGGACCAGATATCTTTGAGCACAGACTCGTCCATCCAACTTTTTTCATTTACTTGTACAGTAATGTTTTGTGGTAGTGTTTTTTTGACAATGTTTTTTCTTTAAAATCACAAACTGTGGCAGTTTTAATCTATCTACTAACACACACAGCATAACTGTTATCATTGCTTTTCATTTTTATTACTTATTTTAATTATCACAAATTTTTCACCGTCGTTCTGGAAAGCATTAAGTTTTCCTCATAATCCTCCGGTAATCGAGTTAATTTTGTACGTCTTACATTGAAAGCCTGTCCCTTTTCATCATGCACCTTCCTTTAAGATTTTCTCTGTCTTTTTCTTAAGCAATCACAGCTTTATTAATCATGATTGTGTCTCTTGCAATACGAGTACAAAAACCTTTACTTCTATTTTCTTTAATGAATTCATCAACTAATTCATCTGTTTCTTGAAAACAGCCTACGTGCGGTCTGTAAAATTTCCAGAAAGATGTTGCAGTCAGTAAAAGGTGTCTTTCTGATTCCTCCAACAATGTCTGTTTTTTTGGTTGACACCCTCTTTTCTGACTGCACTGCAATTATTATACTTTTCAGCTTCATTTATTACTTATAATTTCTGTTGAAATTTCAGCAAAAACCTTTTTTTACGTTCATTCATTTTTGGAGGGGAAAAATTACAGTAAATAATTCTTTTAAAATTGGATGATACCCTCAAACCAAATAGCTTTAAAACGAGGGTTGAGAATGAAAATAAAGTGTTGTACACAAACAAAACAATAGAAAAATTTGTATGAATTACAGTGAAACCTGTTAAACGGACACCTCTGTGTAAAGGACAATTTAAAAATTTCTAGACCTAAAGTATAGGATTTTAATACATCAGTTTTTACATAAAAGACACCTGTGTTTATCTTGCACATTCTAATCCTAACTTCTCATAACCCTTAACTGTAATATTTGGTGAGTATTTGATAATTTCTTTTCTATCCTGATATAGCAATTCAATATAAGTATTATTCCTCAGACTTATTATCTACCTGCATGTACAGTTAATAAGTTAATATTATCCAGCTGCAGGTAGATAATAAGTCTGAACCATAATAGTTATATTGAATTGCTATATCAGGATAGAAAAGAAATGATCAAATACTTACTAAAAATAAATGTTTAACTAATTAAAAAATTAGTTAGCTAACGTTTTCATGAACGAGTTAGAAAATAATAATTTACATAACATTTTTAAAAAACATCAAACTTTATTATATAAGAGATACATAGACGACATATTAATTATATATAATCAACAATACAATGATGAAGAAAACAAAAATAGCATAAGTTTTTTGTACCTAAAATTTAATAATAACAAATTAGATATTGACATTTATAGGAAATCAACCAAACAAGACACAGTAATCCATAATAACTCATTTCATCCATCCTTGGAATCATAAAATTGCTACATTTAATACATTAATTTACAGAGCATTAAAATATAATAATATAATTTTAGAAAATTAATTAAATAATATTAAATACATCGCTATAATCAGTGGATATAATGATAATTTAATAAATAAGTTATAGAATAAAATATACATAAAAGATAAAATAAGGTTAATTAATAATGTAAACTGAAATTAATATGCTGAAATCGAATATAATATGAATTGTAGAAAGATCAACAAAATTTTTAAATTATTTGGATTAAAAACTGCTTACATGACTAACAATAAAATAACAATATATATATAATGTAGATCCTTCTAAAACAATAAAAAACAATGAAATTTAATTTAGATAAACAGGGTATATACGAAATGTGGCTATTAAATAGAGACTAATAGCAACATTAGTCTCAACTGCGCATGCGCCAATTTCGTACAACCGACAGCAGTATAGCATAAAGCGTTCTCTTTCAATTGTTGCTGCTGCAGTTTCTGTAGACATATTAGTCTGGTCGGTCGTGGCCATTGTTTGGATAACATCTGTTTTTTGTTTTGTTGAAAAAATAAGTGTTTTATTAGAGCAAAGAATTGTCATGAAATTTCATATGAAACTTGGAAAAACCGCTACTGAATCTGATCTTTTATTAAAAAAAAAGTATATGGCAATGAATGTTTATCACATGCGTGGGTCTTTTAGTGGTTTAAGTGTTTCCAACATCTTCTCGGCCAAGTGGCCGAGAAGATGTTGAAGGTAATCAAAATTCAAAGCGACGATGATTGTTTTTTTCTATATTCATGGGTTCCTGAAGGTCAAGCTATTAATCAACTTGCTCATCATTAAATCAACATTCTAATCGACATTACTACCTTGAGGTCCCTGCTCAACTCCATGAAAAAATAAGAAAAACACTCGAACTGTGGAAGAACAAGTCATGGATTCTTCATCAGGACAGTGCGGCTCACACCGCATTGGCTTTCAAGACATTTCTAGCCAAGTATAACATACCAGTGTTAGACCATCTGCCTTATTCACCTGACCTGGCACATTGCGACTTTTATCTGTTCCCTTAGGTTAAATCTGCTTTAAAAGGAACAGGATTTCAGACCGTTGAAGCTGTGAAAGAAAAAGCGGTATGCGTCATGAAAGAGCTCGCTGAAGAAGACTTCCAGCATTTTTTGAACGGTGGAAAATTCACATGGAGCATCGTAGGGATAGAGGAAGGGTGTATATTGAAGTGGATAATAACTAAATATGTATAAATTAAAAATAAAGCATTTTACAGCATTAGTCTCATTATTTAATACCCACATCTCGTACAGTTTAAAATGCGCAGACTGTGATTTAAAATACGTTGGCATGATTAATCGTTAATTTTTAATCAGGATCAAAGAACATATAAATTGTATAAATAAAGGTTACATAGAAAAATTGAATTTTGCTAATCACATTTCTAAATAAAAATTGTAATTACTGCCCAGACAATTTCATTAATCTATCTACTTGATAATTCTAATAATATATATAAAACTAATATTTTGGAAAAATTTCATATATATTCAAATAATAACAAACTGATAAATGAGCAAACAGAATTTGATGACATTTTATTCAAACAATTATTGAATAATAATTATTGACTTTTAGGTTGGCCAAACTCCCCTCCCTCAACTATACATAACAATTGAGACCACCATAGGGACAAGACGTACTACATTGACATAATTTTAACATACATGATGATCAATTGTTATATACAAAAAAATTTTGTATAATTGATATGTGAAGTTTTATTTATTATTACACACATAATAACTTAGTGTGTTTTTGATAGAAATTAATTTCTGAAAGCGCTTGGACATGTTACATATATAATTGTTGATAAGCAGTTTATATATTTATCATTTAACTATTATTTAAGAAAAAAAATTAACTGGTTTTCACCAGTTATGTAAACTCATTTAATCAAACCTTTTCCTTAAAAAGTCAGTATCTTTATGAAAATAAATTCTTAATTAGATACTTATATTAATAATAGTAGGTAATAATAATAACTGAAGGTAGTTAGCTATTACTATAAATACAAAACTATAATAATAAGGCCCATCTCTAATATAGAAACTAAAATAATCCATGCAACAACTTAAAAGCCTGGTTGAATCCAAATGTAACTTGTCCCTAATATAGATCAACCCTAATTATAGGTCAGCCCTCCATTTTATGGGAGAAAATGTAGGAAACAAACTTTGACTTATATTGGGCAAATACAGT
The DNA here is from genome assembly GCF_047948215.1 of Lycorma delicatula. Lineage (NCBI taxonomy): Eukaryota > Metazoa > Arthropoda > Insecta > Hemiptera > Fulgoridae > Lycorma > Lycorma delicatula. Next base: position 8,393,459 of record NC_134467.1, read on the forward strand.
ACTTTTAACCAATATTTGGAGGAATTGATCAAAAAAAGGTATTACTACATGGCACAGTATTGAATACTTGCTCTAATTGAAAATAATATCTCTGTAAACTAAATCATATTTTTTAACCAAAATATTCAGTTAAATTTTTCTGTCACCTTGGAAAACTTAAGATTTTTGTTTCCTTGCACCATAATTTTTTCAAATACGCCTCATTTTTTTCTGTTTTATGCTCTTTAGTAGTATGTATTATAGTAAAAAACTTGTCTACTACTTATTGTTCTAAACATTTAAACCTTTAAATCAGAATATATTAAAAACAATAAATTCATTACAGAGTATATTGCTGAAAATGTATTGGCCTTTGACCGGTTACGCAGTCAAAGCTCCAACTCTACAAGTGCTTGCAGTTTGCATGCACAGCACAACACAACAGTATGATATGTTTCATGAAAGGTAAAACTTCTTTTCAAAAAAATATATAAATGTAAACACTCGACGGGGAAAAAATTCAGTTTACACCATTTTATAAAACCTGTAACCGTTGTGAAAAATTGTGCATGAAAAGTGACTAATATTTTGCCAACTTTCACAGCAGTGCAATTTCACTATTCTGTTAGTTTATTTGGACTTACTTGTGAGACTATATGAAAAAATTCTGTTTTTATATTTTCCATTTACCTAAGTCAAAGGTAAAATTCAGAGGCGAGCTTTTGAAACCACTTGATATCAAAATAGGACTGCGCCAAGGTTATGGGCTGTCACCGCTATTATTGAACTGTGCTATAGAAATGGTAATGAGGGAATAGGCCGAAAAATCAAAACGGTTTCAGTTTTGCCAACAACTTGGCACCACTAGCAAATGAAATTGGCAAAGCTAAATCGCAGATAGTAGAACTTCAAGACATTACAAATAAAATTGGCTCCAAAATATCATTTGAAAAGACAGAAATTATGTCCCAAAAACCAACACGTTTTAAAGAAGTATACCTAACTGTAATAAAATCAAATAGTAACTCAATTTAAATATCTTGGTGAAATATAACAAAAAAGCTAAATGAAAAAACCTCAATCCAAACAAGAAGAAATAAACTAGCTAAAGCTCAAAAATTAACCATGTACGCTTACAATAAAAAATGCTTATCAGTAAACGGAAAAATAAGATGCTACAACACAGCTATAGAAATCAGAAGCCACTTATGCAGCAAGAGCTCTTCCACCTGAACAAACAATCAAAGACAGACAGACTGACTGACTCCAGAAAATTGAAAGAGGAACCTGCATCAATAAAAAACACCAGAAAGACTCCAAAGTCCAAACAGTCCCATCAAAGAGACTTGGATAGTGGACTGACTAAAGTGAATCCTTCCCAGTCATAAAAGATAGTAATAATAAATTATTTTATTATATTGATTTAGTTGTTACACCCCCTAGTTATTCATAATTTTAAGTATATCTGTACAGAACTAAATAGGAGGCTGCAAACTCTTGGTAAGAGAAAGCGCTTATTTTTTTCTCAATTTTGGGGATGTTTAAACAACATATTTGACATGCAAAAAACTGTTGGCTAACTTAAGTATTGTATGATTTAGTGTTTTGATATTTACTGTACAAAAATTAACATTTATATACAAAGTTTTCTGAGTTTAATTCTTACTGCTCGCCCATTGATCAAATTATCTAGATAAAACTGCACCTGAAATCTTGCTCAAAGTTTAATAAATGTAGTGAGAATAGAATTTGTGTTTCTAAGCCATCAGTGATATTAATAAACTTATAATAAAAACACAAACATGTGGAATAAAGCTGAGTTTTCACTCGAGTTAATATTTTCACATTTATTATTATTAAATTTAATATACTTCATTTCTGTTACTGCTTATTTTTAGTTATGAAACATCACATATCATGTATCACTACTTTAAGTACATACTTTTGAAGTGTTCTTGTTCACAATTATTTTTGTCAAGTTTTGAAAATGTTCGAGTATTAATTGCATTTATCACAGTAGTACTGTTTACAGTATTCTTCATTCAAGCAAATTAATTTTTTTAATTAATGCTCAAAGAAATTATGATATTCATACGTAAAAATATTTTAATACTTTATGGTGAGGCTTCAAAAAGTATATAAGATACTGTAAGATTATTTTGTGGTTGAAAAAGTTATAATAATATTGTTTTCTTATCTTAAAACTTGAATTATTTTTTATATATTTTTTTAATCACCTGTATGATTTAATTTGAGTTTTGTATTTATTTATATTTAATTGTTTATGGCTATTTTATATTACTATGTTGTAATTATTTTTCCTTTCTCTTTTCCAGGCACAATTTAGTTTAGCAATGTGGCCGTTTAGTTTGAAGTTATTATGGGCTCCGATCGTTGATTATTTATTTATACCAAGATGGGGTCGTAGGAAATCGTGGTTGATACCGACTCAGTATTTGTTGGGCTTATTTTTAATGTATTTATCCTATAACGTTAATGATTGGCTAAATGGCAGCCAAGGACCTAGTATTAAATTAATTACACTTTTATTTTTTATACTTAATTTTTTAGCCGCTACACAAGATATCGCTGTAGATGGTTGGGCATTAACTATGCTTAAAAAGTAAGTAATTTATTTTTAATATTAATTTTATTTATTTGTACCCTTTTATAATTAGAATACAGTTCTTTTTTTTCTGTGTTTTAAAAATAGTCGTTAACATCTATCTGGCCAGAACCACATTATTTTTTTTAGGAAATAAAAATCATTTGTATGAGCATGTTAATAATATTTAAAGAAATAGGGAAAGGTGAGAACAAATTTTTCCAAGCATGACACCTAAGTGGAAAGTGTCCCTAAAGGTGTGTGTATTAACATATGAAACTCTTTATAAAAATATTTTGTAACTTTTAAAAAAAAATTATTTTTTCAGCTTTTCTTCAATATTAGTTAATTATTAAAATAGTGAAATGCCACTGACACAATCAGAAAGCTGAGAAAATACTACACAATTTTGCTACTGAGCACATTTTTACAACCACTACTGAATCTACGACCAGTAGATTCAGCAGTATTTAATAAAAAAAAAGCCGTTCACTAAGTAGGAGCATGAGCATCCAACTGCTGCAGCAGCAGAATATACCTACAAGTTATGGGCGCCAAAGATAAATGCCCATAACTTTTGATTCATTAAAGATGTTTGAGAAATTCAAATTAGCAATAGTAAAGACAGTTAATAATAATAAATGAGGACAATTAATTTTAGTTTGAAAGTATTTCAAAGTTTGAATTCACAGTTTTCTTTTTTAAGTGTGAAATTTTCCAATTTGTCGATTTAAGCCTTACACTTAAGAACAAATTTTAAAAAACTGAAGTTACTGTTGTAATTTCTTCTTAAGGCCACTATCTACAAATTCTGTAAGGGATATATTTATAGGCTGTTTATTTATTTTTTTCTTATATAACAAATTTTCAGTTTTATACAAAAAACGCATTTTCCAGCCTTTTCTGATTAGAAAAACCAATCACTATTTATTTTAATTTTTTAAATTTAAAAATGATTTTGTAGGTATTGGTGAGGTAAAATACATACTTTCAGATGATGGAATTGGTTTTATTAAAACATAAATTTTCCAGTGAATTTTATTAGAAAAAAGTTAAATTATTTCCTAAATAGATGAAAATATCACTCTAAACAATTGTTATAAAAAGATAATGAAAATAGCTTTTCATTTAAAACTTAGCAAAGTTACTGCTGCAGCAATCACGTGCTCGCACATCTACTTAGTGGGCGGCTTAAAGTTTATTAAATACTGCTGAAAATACTGGTAGAAAAGAGTACTTGCTAGCAAAATTGTGTAGAATTTTCTCAGCTTTGTGTTGGCAAAGCTGTTATTTATTAAAACAGCGAAATGCTGTTTTAATAAATAACTGGTAGCAGCATTTTGCTGTTTTAATAAATAACTGGTATATTAAAGAAAACTGATAAAACTTTTTTTTTGTATAATTTCTGATAAATTACATACCAGGTGTGTAAATATGAAGCCGGAATTTGTCCATTTTCTTTCTTTGACAGCTGACAAAGATTTTCAACTCGTAACAATACAATTTTCAAACAACAGTATAGTTTTAATTAGCGTTGAACATGTCGAGTTTTGTACTTACAAACTATGATTTGCGGACAGCATTGATTTTCTATTACCATTTAAAGAAAACTGCTGCAGAATTGCATCGAATGCTTGTCAAAGCTTATGGTGACTATGCTCTTGGTAAATTACTGTGCTTTGAGTGGTTTAAAAAAAAAAATTCAAAAGTGGCGATTTTGACAGAGAAATGAAGAACGTGGAAGACCACTGAAAAAGTTTCAAGACAGCAAATTTCCAACATTGTTGGATGAGGATGACACTCAAATGCAGCAACAACTCGCAGATCAATTAAATGTTACACAAGAAGCCGTCTCCATACATTTGAAAGCCATGGAAAAGATCCAGAAGATGTGAAAATGGGTTCCACATGAACTGAATAAAAGACAGCAAGAAAACAAAAAACCACTTTCCAAATGTTGCTCGCCAGGTAGAAAAGAAAGTCATTTCTCCATCAAATAGGGACAGGTGATGAAAAGTGGTTACATTTCGAGAATCCTAAGCATAAATGATCATCGGTAACTCCAGGCGAACCATCGACATCGATTTCAAGGGCAAATCGCTAGGAAAGAAGACAGTGCTCTGTGTTTGGGAGGATCAAGGGTGCGATCTATTATGAGCTCCTAAAACCTGCCAAAACCATTAATACTGAACAGTACTGACAACAAGTGATTGATTTGAATCAAGCATTGTGTGAAAAATGACCAGAACATCAAAAAAGGCAACACAGAGTGATTTTGCTTCATGATAATGCACCAACACATATAGCAAAACCGGTCAAGGAAACAATTGAGACGTTCAGTTGGAAAATACTTTTTCATGCAGCTTACTGTTCAGAATTGGCTTCATCTGACTACTATTTGTTTGCATCGATGGGACACGCAATTGCTGAGCACTGCTTTTCTTTGTATGAAAATGTACGAAAATGGCTCGTCAACTGGTTTGCCTCAAAAAAGCAACAGTTTTTTTGGCATGGCATTAATAAATTGTCAGAGGTGGGAAAATCTATAGCTAGTGATGGACAATATTTCAAATAAAATATTTTTTATCAATTTCATACAATAAATATGTATTTTCTATACAGAAATTCGAGTTTCATATTTACACACCTGGTATGTACTGATAATTACACTGTTACAATAGTGTAAAGTCATTTTTATCCTCTTTCCCATAGTTTGCAAGATAAATGACCTGGAATATAAATATTTCAGGAATATTGTATGACCATAAAAAATATGTGACTCATATAACACTATCTCCATATAATACTATCTCTGATAGTTAGCTGTATGACCTTCAAAAATGGTCTAAGGTCATATGTGTGATCACATATTTCAATGTAAAATTTTGTACTCTTTTCATTGGTGGTGTCAAAAATAAGTTATTCCATTTGCAAAAATCATGTTAACCTTTAAATAATGGTCAAGGTCAAATCCAAGGTCACCATTAGGGGTCCCCCTCCAATCTGAGTAACTTTTGTTAGGTCATTTTTCTGTATTGTGCGTAGTTTACCAGAAAATCTCCTGGCGAGATTAAAATTAACATTATATTTATATATATGTATTATATTTGTCTATATCATCCTCTAATTATGTCAAATACAATAGATCAAAGACAGATTTTGTACTGTTAGTGGAAAGTTAAGTTTTACTTTTTCCTTTTATATATATTGTACAACAATAATTACAAAAAATGCAACCTTTGGATTAAGAGAACATAACATTAACCATGGTTGTTATTTATTATACTTAAACAGGGAATTTTATACCTGTGGATCACAATTTTAAATTATTTTCAGAAAAGAATGTACACATGTATTGTAAGGTTACCTGAACTAGAAAAAAAAGTTTCAAGATAAGAGATATCCTATTGAAAAAAAAAAGTTAAACAGCATCAGTTACTTTATTTGCTCACTAGTAGAAGTTACTATATAGCAGAAAACTTGTAAAGGTTTATTTACCTTATTCCCCTGCTCTAGTAAACGCAAAGATGCTAAATGACTATCAAAATAGATTGAAAAACAAAAAAGAAAACTTCCATCAAGAATAAATTTATATAAACAGTTTTATTTCTCATTCTATTACTTTGTATTACAAAAATGCTGTTTCACTACATTATGTTTGATTAATATCCACAGCAGTTCATTAGTGTTATGGATTTAAAAAAAAAAAAAAATGTGGTTTGCACTCATTTTTATTTAATATCTGTCTTGTTTTTATAGGCGTAATGTTGGTTATTCGTCAACATGTAACAGTGTGGGGCAGACTGTTGGCTACTTTTTAGGTTATGTTTTATTTATGGCTCTGGAGTCTGCAGATTTTTGCAATACTTATTTACGTTCCATCCCGTCTAACAATGGTCTTGTCACATTACCGTGTAAGTTATTATTTTATTAAATATTTTCATTAATTAGATTTAATAATAAATCATAGATTTCTTTTTTTTACTTCAATTTTTGAGGTCTTTGTTAAAGATTTAGAAGAAATTCAGATTATAGTGTATGTAAAAATAAATAATTATAAACAGATATAATTTTTATAAATTTTTTCACTATTATTTTGTTTTATGTAATGATTTAGTATGAAAAATATGGTCATCAATTGAAAATTAAAAGGAATAAGATATTTTTTTTAACAACTGATAACTTTCTTTCTTTTCCTGTTTAGCCTCCGGTAACTACCGTTTAGATAATACTTCAGAGGATGAATGAGGATGATATGTATGAGTGTAAATGAAGTGTAGTCTTGTACATTCTCAGTTCGACCATTCCTGAGATGTGTGGTTAATTGAAACCCAACCACCAAAGAACACCGGTATCCACTATCTATTATTCAAATCCATGTAAAAATAACTGGCTTTATTAGGACTTGAACGCTGGAACTCTCGCCTTCCAAATCAGCTGATTTGGGAAGACGCGTTCACCACTAGACCAACCCGGTGGGTCAACAACTGATAACTGAAATTATGTTTCTTTACGGTAAGATTTGGCTGTTCAATTTGTTAGAGGTCCCTGAATGATTAAAATTACTCAAGCTTTCTTTATTCATTTCTATTAACGCTAAATTATTTCCATCAAATAGTCATAATTGCCACTGTATTGCTGCTGCCATCTACAGCAAAGAATCTATAACAGTGTTAATTGAAATATTAATGACAAAAAACTATTTGTTCAGTAATCTGAAAGTAATTTTAAGAAGTGTGTATGTATGTGTGTGCATGCATGCATACATGTGTTTTACTGTTATTTTATTTGATTTTTTAACAGTTCTCCTCTTTCATGATTTTAATTTATTTGTATATTTTCTTTTTTTAGCTTACTTGTTCATGTGGTCATGCGTATTTATTGTATCGACAACATTTGTAGCTATATTTAAAAAAGAGAAGATATTGCGTACAAGGAGGAAAAGACATTCCCATGAATACGATGAAAATTTATTGATAGAAAACAACGATGTACAATATACACCTGAAAATATCAAAGAGAGTTATGAAATATTGTTATCTGTAATTAAGTTGAAACCGGTTTATGTGTTAGCTGCCATCTTATTAACTGCCAAAGTATGTTTTATTTCAGTATTCTTTCAATTTTTTAATTAATTTATTTTTATTTATTCCCTCTAAGCTAATAAAGTAGCAATTATTTTATCATTGATTATTTTATATTGTATCGTACAAGGTGGGATGACCAAGTAAAGTTGCAAAGTGGCTGTTTGATTAACTAATTTGTTTGCATGAATCTCACAACATTACTACAGCATAATCATGCAATAAATGGACAACTAAAGAATCTTTTTATACACGATACTCTTTTCATACTACTTTGTTATTTCTAATATTATGCAATATTTATTCTCATTTTTCAGAAAGAAACAGCAATATCAATTGTATTTTAATTTTGTCTATCCTTTGTTTTTTAATGCAGATACTTTATTACCATATTGTTTTAAAATCTTTCTGATAAATATAATGTCTGCTGTTATTATTGTGAAGTAGTAGCAAGTTACAATTTAATAATTTATTCGACTCTATAAGAAATAGTTATGGTATGAGTGTCATTCAATAATTAAAGAGAAAAACGACTAGAAAAATTTTTTCAATGACGATAAAACATTACATAACTTTTCAACGTAGTCCGCAGCAACATTTAGGCTTTTGTCGCACCTCTTTGTGAGCTTATTCCAGTACCAAACAATTGTCCACATTGGTATTTGAGACATTCTTGTATCGCATTCTTAACCTGCTCATTGTTGCCAAAATCAGAGCCATATAAAGAATCTTCGAAGGACCAAATAAAAAAGATCATTGGTGTAAGATTGGAACTGTAAGTGGATGCTGCAACACCAGGCTCAACTTTTGAACAGTATGGGGGCAGGCATTATCATTATGCTGAAGAATTACCACTTATAAGATAGAATTGGAATGTTTCCTCCTTATTTCGGTTTCAGTTTGTTTTCTAGCATCTCACATTAGTACTCGTTTATTGCAGGTTCTTCCAAATAATCGCAATAAACTGGCCTTTATAATCCTAAAATACCGATAGCATCAGTTCATCACTGGGTGACATGTAGGTTTTGAATTTTTCTCAACAGGCAAACTCAGATGTTTCCATTCCATACTCTTGATATTTGGATTCCAGCTCAAAATGATGAATTCAGAATTCATTAAAGGTTATTATGTAATGTAAGAAACCATTACCTTCCCTAAAATCATTCGTTTAAATTCTGTACAAATGTAAATTTAGGTGTCTGTAATTTTGAGTACCATCTCGCAACTCACCTTTAACACATCATTGATAATGGAATGGATATTGCTGACACTCGCGCTACAAATTTCAGCTATTTTTCAAATTTTTATGTATCTGCCTTTACAAATAAGATTGTTAATGCAATTTTGCAAAGCATCAGTCAAAACCTCTAGTGGTCTTAGTCTGTGATGAAAATCGGTGGCTGATTTAGACTATTTGATTCACTTATAAAAGTTCATGCAGTTATTTTACTGTATATTTTAACATCTGTGAGTGAATTTTGGTCGGTTTTACACCTTCAAAAAATAAAAATCCTATCACAGTACGCTTTTCTTCCACAGTACAAATTTCCAACAGAAGTGACATTTTGAAATAAACTAAAGAGGTTATAAGAATGGAAATAATTTTTAAATAGCTGATATTTTCTATGTAAGGGGTGCTGACTTGAATATCAGACAGTTTAAGTTTTTACTATTAAATAATTTTTCTACAATTGACATTTGTGTCTAATTATTGAATGACTATCATATATCATGTAAATAGATTTTTATGATTTTTTTTTAAGACTATCTCTTCAATGCAAATAAACGATTTGTTAGGTTATGTATATATTATTATAAATTATACATGATTTATCAAACTTTGATTTGTATATTTATAATTGTTCTGTTAAAAAATTCAGTACTTTCAAGAAACCATTGAAGATTTTGATATAATCAAATATACTTGGGGGATTAATCATAAACTGTCTGCTTGATTCAGTAATTTATGATTATTAATATTTAACTTTTAGCTAAAAAAAATAAAATTGTTTAATTATTTAAACAAGTAAAAATTAGTACTTGTTTAGTAATTAAACAAGTAAATAAGTAAACCTGAAGGTAATAAAGGAAATTGAGACCAAAGTAAACTTCTTTATGCAATTAAAGGAAACAGTACACGAAGAAAATAGATGTAAAAAGATTAATAATAATTGTCATTAAAAAATTGCTACCTGTTTTTTTATTATTATTATAATTATTATAATAAAACATATTTACAATTTGTTAATTATTTTGAAACTAAAGATTACCAAAGGACAGACCACATGGAATATTTTATTAAATCTTAAAAAAATAATAATGTATTAGTAATTCTGTTTTCTTTACAGATAGGATTTGCAGCTTGCGATGGTGTAACGCATTTGAAGTTGATGGAAGGTGGTATTCCTAAAGAAAAAATGGCTATAATGGCTGTGCCTATTGTACCGTTACAAATTTTACTGCCGATAATCATCAGTAAATATACTACAGGCAGGACCCCTATGAATGTTTATATCCGTGCATATCCTTACAGGTATTTAAAAAAATATATATATATACATATTATTTTTATAATATTAGGTTCTCGTTTCAGCTGTTTTAAGGTAATATAATAGGCTTTAAAATATTTTTCTTATCTTTATCTTTAGAAAAACGTCTGGGTTATCAAGAACTTATTTTGACACCAAATCCCTCCTCATGACCGTATTACAGCCAGTCGGCCTGACACAAACATCACCAAATGATTATGGTATTTGACAGGTATAATCCTTTTGATGGCAGGCTGCAAAGTTTCAGAACTGTGCCTTTAGTTGCTTGTTTGTGGTGATTGAGTAAAGCAAACAAGTTTTGACAATTTCTGAAAAAAAAATTGGGTAAAATTGAAGTTTAAGCTGTTATAAAATACTTTAAAAGATTTAACATGGATGGACTTACAAAATGTTAGATTCGATTTTAAAAGTCTTCCTTTGTTTTCAACATTAAAAAAGAGCGGGCTGATGAATTTAAACGTAATTATGGGTGCCACAGTCATTAACATTTGACCAAAAACAAATTGAATTGAACATTATTTAAATGCAGTTCTGCTGAGTTTCTTTGATGTTTTATAACAGCAAATGACATATGGATTCATTATTACTCACCAGAGATCAAACTGCAGTCCAAACAGTGGGAGGAAGCAGATGAAAGTGCACTCAAGAAATCAACAAGTGATGGTTACAGCTTTTTGGGAATCTTTTGGTGCGGTGCTTATAGAGTACCTGGGAAAAGCCAGTACCATCACAGAGAGTGTTATGCTAAACTATTGGACCGTTTGAAATGTATTCAGGCTAAACATCCACATCTGGCCAAAAAAGAGTACTTTGTTGTCAACATAATGTGTGTGCACACATTTCTCAGGTTGTTGCTGTAGAATTTCATGACCCACACTTTCAAATGCTTCTACACATGCTGGATTTGGCTCCTAGTGATGATTCCTTCCTCTTCTTAAACCAGAAAAAATGATTCTCTGGACAAAGATTAACTTAAATGATGGACTTATTAAGTGTTTAAGTTGAGGCAATCGCTTACAGGGTTTAACAAATCACATTTTTTTAAGGATATTAAAAAGTTGGATAGTTGTTTGTCTAAATTTATTGCATTGCTTTTTGAAAAATATAAAAAAAATTTATGTATTCTTTGTTAAACTGAGAACTTTCTGAACAGCACGCAGATAATGATTGAGCCAAATTACACTGGTAAAAATTTGGTTATATAATTTGCATTTGTTTTTGTTTAAACTTTGTTATGAGAAGGGAATCTTTTCGTAGTTAAATTGTGCTTCTTTCTTAAATTTTTGCTGTTTCTTTAACTCAATTTATAAAGAGATGAACTGGACTGTTGGGCAGCAACGATGAAGGGTTGATCAAAAATAAAAACTGTGGAAGAAAGTAAAGGTCAGAATTTGTAAAATATACAATTGAGGATACAGTTGAGTTTAAATTTAAAATATAAACACAAAATCAGAAGTGAATGAAGAAAAACTTCTAATCTGTTAAGTGAATGTTGATTCATCCTGAATTTGACTTCCTATTGGCTGGAAAAAAGGAAATAATATTAAGATATGCATAAGTAGTAGTTAGTCGGTAGCCAGTGAGATTATAATGTATCGATCAACATGAAGAAACCAACTATGTGACAAGTTTCATTGTTGAAGGCTTGTTCCCATATTAACTACGAAAAAAGCCTGTGTGTTATGTCCAGTATGTTGCTGTACATTATGTTATGGAAGAACTATGTCTCATATCAGCACCATTGTGTTCTTATGTTTTGGATTGATTTCCAAAGCTTCTATAACATTTCACAGTAAAATTATAACATATAATCATAGGTTACATTGAATTCTGTTTACAAAATACTGCACTGATCATTTTTTAGTTTGATAATGCTTGTTTTGATTTTTTTTTGCTTGTTTGCTGAACAAGTACATTGGCCGATGTCATTGTTCCTGTGGGTCTAGTTTCTTGAACTCGATCTGCATCTTACCCTTGGTCATACTTCTTTATTCAAGATTTTCATCTCTCATTTTATTAAAATACTCAAAGAACTTCAAGTTAATTCCATTCTTTGAGACGCCGGAATCGTTATCCGCCATCAAAAAACCAAGAAGTTTAAGTAAATGGTCTCGGCTTAGAAAGCCTGGTGATTCACGTCTGGGATCAAGAAGGTCGATTCTTCGTTGAATTTAATCAAAAGGAGACAAAATGATTACCGAGTATTTTTTTGTGGAATACTAAAGAAATTACAAAGATAATTAAGAATTTCGGAAAAAGCTGACATGATCCTTCTCTTTGACAACATCTGGTCGCATAGTGACTTAATTCTGAATGATGAGTCTTTTTATGAGTCTGAAGGGATGATTGTCCTCATCTTCATGACCTCATGATTGTCAAAGGAAGCAGTCACAGTATTTCTTAATAGACTTAACAGTAGATACTATAAGGAGGATCTACAAAAAACTCGTTCCCTATTACGTTAGGTTTCTGTATGTTGAAGATAATTACATAAAAAAATTACATAAAATATATATTTATAAAGTAAAATTTTCCGTTAAGAAATTTTTGTCAATTAGTTTCTTATTGTTAAAAAGATACTATTTCTAATATGATCCTTATTTTGAAATAATCAGTTTAATATTATTTAATGATGATGATAGAAAATAAAATCATTACCGGCAACAATAATTTAAAATAATTTTGTTTGTATTGATTTTCCTTTAAGTTATTAGTTGTCTTTTTTTTTCAGATTATTAATGAATGTAATAATAGGAATTCTTGTCTGGGTTACACCAAATTTTGTTGGTGAAAATCATAGTATACCATATTATTACTATACTATATTAATTGCTGTCTACTGTTTGGAACAGGTATGCCAATTTATTATAATTATTGTTATTTTTTTTGTACTTAAAATTTTAACTTATTGAAATTAATATTTCACATTTTTCTGTGAATTTATGTTCTCATGAGTATTTATAATGTGTAGTATGATGAGATATTTTCATAATTGTTAATATTATTTATTTATATTTTCATTTAGTATAGTGTTTAAAGCTGGTTTTGAGTAAAAAGAAATTTCAATAAAACTAAGATTAAATAATTAAATAAACTAAGTATTAAAACTAACAAAATAAGTATTAAAAAAATATCTGTCTGTGTATGAATAAATCCGTAAATTAAGTTTTTTAAGAAGCATGGAGTATAGAAATTTCCAATAAAGGTATAAAATAGTGGTTAGATCTCGATCTCTCTCCCCCTCCCTCCATCGCTTTTGGTCTACTATGTTTTCTTTTCTCCAGATTTGATTAAATTAACTTGGCAGATTATTTATGACTAGGTTAGCATTGAAAATAGTATCGGTTGTATTATTGAAATTTATCTTTATAATAAAATTCATTTTTTTCATGTCATATTAAATAAACTATTAAGTATTATTTGTATTATTTCAGATTACAGTATATTCAATGTTTGTTGCAACAATGGCGTTCTTTGCCAGAATTAGTGATCCGAGTATCGGTGGTACTTATATGACTCTGTTAAATACTTTGTCAAATTTGGGTGCTTCTTGGTCTACTACCACTGCTTTATGGCTTGTGGATATGTTGACGTATAGAACGTGTACTGTAAATAAAACCGCTTGTAATACTCCTGAAAGTGTTAAGGTACGTATTTAATTAATTTTCATTCATTATTAGATATGTGAAGGGCATGTACAATTATCACATATAGAAAAATTCAGATTTCAAGTGTATTTTTGCATAAATTTCTGCCTCTTCAAAATGGATTATTTGCAAAACATTATTTTTTTTTAAATTAAAAACATAATTTTTAAATGACTGAGGTTGATATTTTGCTGTATTAGTCATTGAAATAAAATTGATTATTCTGTAGCTGTTACAGTTTGCCAATAAATGACAAAACTATTGATAACATATCTAAATGAATTTTAAAATGAAGATTTTTGAATTATTTAAATTATTTCTCTAAGCCATTTGTAAAAATTGTATTTGTTTAATTATGTTTTTGTTGATGTTTTTTATTTTGTGTATTTTTCAAGTTTGAGACTTTTTGAAGTATAATTAGTAATTAATTGTAAGTGAAAAAAATAAATTTTATAAAACTTTTCTAAAAATAAATTACTATAATTTAAACCTGTAAACATTATATCACATGGATAAATTTTTTTTTGTTTCAATAATTTTTGATTTATTTGAAGATAATCTTGGTTGCTAGTGTAAGTCAAGTAGCATACAAAAAATAAGCACTAAAAATATCAATCCAGTTTGTGACAATGATTAACAAAACATACTGTAGCCAGCAAGTCGGGCAATATCTCTGCAACTGTGGGATTAATTTGAAGTTTTAAATCAATAAGATCGGCAGGCAAAGTCATACATAAACCCAATTTTTAATGAAACCCCACATGAAAAAATTAAAAAATACATAGTCTAAAAATTTATCGTTGACTGCAATTCTATCCATAACTTCCACACAAAACTGCAGTCGAGCAACTTTGTCATCATCTGTAATGTGTTGGACCATGGTAATTCGTATAGCTTCAAGTGTAATCGTTTACATTATGTGCACCAAACTGTTTGTGGAGTTTCAGTCACTCTTGATGCACTTCAAGTTGATTTCTTTGGATTAGTGTAGGGTAAAGCTTTCTCTGAGTCTCAACAAAGGTTTGATGATGCCTAGAGTAAATTGTATGGCTACTTGGAGGCTCCCTATCGTATTCTCTATGAAAATTACAATGACTGCAGTTGTTAACTGCAAATTCAAAACATACAGTGAGCATGTTCCACACCAGTAAATGAATCTGTTTTTAACAACACCGGTGACAGTGCTGGTGGCTGAATTCCAGCACTTGTGAACTAACGCGAGTCAAAACCCTAGGTGTGTTTTGCTATGAAGTGAGACCTCAACTGAAACTGTAAGTTATTTAAATAAATTTTTATGTGCTTTTTAATTTGTGAATTTCTTTTTTAATCATCCAGTATATTTATTTGATTATGTTCTTCAACATTCATTTCTGTTCAATCTTTTGGTCTTACCATACACTTGCAGATTTCTTTTATACGTAAACCAATATTTCTTTAAGAATCGCTCATTGAACAGAATGACAAAATTTGATAACATTTCAAAATCATGAAATATTAAAAATCTCATTTCAAATTAGTCAAATTTTCAAACAAAAGCTTTTTGGAGTGAACTATCTGCTTTTTGTTGCGATGTTATCGTATAATCTGCTGAAGAAGGGCCAGAAAATTAGCTCTAAAAGGCTGTTGAGAAAAAAATTACTATTAGTTTGATAAGAAAACACGTTTTTTTTCCTGATATACTATTTAAAAGTCATATGCAAAGTGTGCGTGTGCGTGCGTGCGCGCGCGTCCGAAATTTGGATTCATTGTTTTATATAGACTTAGAAGTATTGACTTTTCTCATAATGGGAAACTAAGCATCTTTAAATATTTACATTCAATGGATACTTTTTTCTTTAGTATGATATTAGATTAACTGCCCAAAGTTTGTTTAGGCCTTTTGTAAACACTATTAATATTGTATTTTGTTTACAAAAACTGAAAAAAGTGGAATAAATATTTGATTGTATGTTATAAAAGTGCTACATGCATAATTTAAACATATTATTTTACTTTACAATATTATTACACTCAGCAAATCTGCTAAAAATTTAAAGATATATTATATTTTGTTTACAATTGTCATATGAATTAATTAATATTTTTAGTGTCTCCTATTTGACTTACACTAGCAACCAAGATTGATCTTCATAAGTCATGTTGTTGTTAAGTATGTAATACATTGTGTACCTGTTTCTCTTTGTATTAGTTATCTTCATTTATCTTAAATGTCACCAGAAAAGGAAAATGGTGTGACATCACTATGCAGGAGAAAGCAAATGCTATTTTTCAGATTGATGTAGGTGAGACTATTGTTTCCAATTATAGGATTGGAATTTTACAATCTGTAAATAGAAGAAAAAATGAAAAGATATCAAAACTTTTTCATGCTAAAATGATATCTAAAGACAATTTAATAACCCTGTGTGACTTTCATGCATTCTTGTACTGTTTTTCTAAATAAATTGTTACATTTTACCTTTTTGGATTGTCTCTGTAGTTTTTTGACTTAATAGGAATTTACTGTACTGTTTTCATTACTGGAATGTTGTATAGCTTGCCTATTAGAATATTGTGAACACACAAGAAAATCACACAGTAGTAGTGGATTTTTTTTCATCTTAAAATATTATTTCTAAAAACACTTCCAATCTTATCAGATTCTGATAAATTGATTTCTGTTGTAATGATATTTTGAATTTTTATTGTAAATATTCAGCTCATTCAGGCTCATGTTTATTTAGCTCATCTATGTTTAAAATCTAGGGTGGGCTTATTGGTTGCTATATGTGATTAGGAATATATATTGTACGAGGGTAAGTCAATTATTATCTGCAATTTAGTTTTTTTTTGTTTATGCTGGTAGTACTGTCATGTTGTGTAGATGACACATGCGTGGTTTAATTGTTGTTACGTCTGTGCAGGTTTGATGCTGCTAGGTTAGTTCCATTATTGCTGCCCTGCCATTAACCATGGCTGCTCTGCTTTCTGTTTGCACCAAAGAAAAGCAACGTTCATTGATCCATTTTTTGTGGTGGGAAGGTGTATGAGGGGCCGAAATTCATCAAAGACTTTCGGTAAAGTATGGGAACAGTGTGTTGCCACAACGGAGTGCCTACGAATGGATTGAAAAATTAAAAAATGGTCGCACAAGTGTTACTCACGATGAAGGAGCCAGACGACCGTTTACCGCCACAAATGAGGAAAACATGTGTGCTCGTGACATGGTTTTCTTAGACAGACGAGTAACTGTTGATGAAGTGGCACGTCGTCTGCAAATTAATTACAGTTCTGCCTACGAAATCATCCACAACAGACTTGGGTTTCATAAAGTCTGTGCAAGATGGGTCCCAAAACAACTCGCACAGTTGCACAAACAAACGTGCTTGGACATTGCCAAAAACATTTGGATCGCTATGTTAACAAACAGGGGACCTCTTCTTCGACAGAATCATCACTGGTGATGAAACATGGATCCATCATTATGAGCTGGAGAGTAAATGACAGAGTATGGAATAAAAACATCCAAATTTTCCGTCACCCTGCAAAAAATGTTCAAGACCCAACCATCCGCAGGAAGACTGATGGTTACGGTTTTTAGGGACTCACAAGACCCAGTAGTGGAACATTATGAGGAAAGGGGCACGACAATAAACAGTGCGCATTACAATGAGATGCTTACTGCCAAGCTGAAGCCTGCAACTTGAAGCAAACACCAAGGTCTACTGTTGAAAGGTGTTGTGTTGTTGCACGACAGTTCTTGTCCACATACTGCTGCCCACACTGCTGAAACGCTCCAGAAACTCAACTTTAAAGTACCAGCTAATCCTCAATACAGTCCTGATCAGGAAGCTTGTGCAACGATGGTCCAAATGCGTTGAAACGCAAGGGGAACTATGTTGAAAAATTATGTACATGTAAGTTTCCTATCTGTATTGCAATAAAATTTATAACTGCATTGCGGATAATAATTGACTTACCCTCGTATTTATAGTGGCTAAGTCTTCTGCTGTTGTTGCTGTCAGTCCTGATTCTTTTAAATGGACATAATGCCATGCCAGACCAATTTACAAGTCAGGATTAATTTGAAATTTATTTTTGTAGTTTCCTTTATATTTTATGAAAGATTTTGAGGATTCTTTTTAGTATTCATTTTTTTCTTTAAATCAAGAAAGCTGTTTTCCAAAATAAGATCTTCATTCAGCTTAGCTATTCATTTAGAAATATATTCATACTATTTAAAATAATCTATACTTAAAATTTAATTTTAAAAATGAATGCAGTATTTAAAATGATAATTTAATTAATCAATTTTGTTTTATTTCATTTTTGTAGGTCTGTACAAATAATGAGGGTAAGTGTGTTACATCAATAGATGGTTATTTTGTTGAGATGATCGTGTGTACTGTTTTTGGTACGCTGTGGTTCATATGGGCGAAAAAACGTGTGTTACGGTTACAAGCGCTAGGAGAATCCGCTTGGCTGAGACGGAGAATATCACTGGGCAGTAGGTAGCAGTCACATAGACGTTATATTATTGAAATGGTTTAATCTGTAATTTTATTCAAAAGTATGTTGAAAAAAAATTAAATATTTGTTGTTAACTTACATTTTGTTATGTTTTGTTGATATCTGAGTAATTATATGGGTTTTTAAATTCATAAAAAGTATGTAGTTAGCGACGCTGTTGTTTTAATTTTTCTAGAATTTTTTTTAAATCTCTTTCTTGTTGAACAGGAGTTGTTTCAAAGTTTATTTTTAAAAAAGTTATAATTTTTATTTATTTTTGAAATTGCTCATTTTGTTTATAATCTAGCCTTTCATTATGATTATGAGTCTTATACTATGAGTGAATCTTATACCATATTGCTTTGAATATGTATCTTGCCTAATGATTATGAATATGCACCTATTGCTTACGATGTACCTTATATCTTAAAACATAGTAAACCCGATTACAGTTTTGCAGTGTTTGGAACATCTCAAGGGTAGCATCTAAAATATTGAAAGGTACAAAGTAAAAATCAACTGCATACATTTTAAAACTGCCATGAACCTGTTTTATAAACAGATTCTTACATATCACCAAAATTAAACTCTGATGAATACAGATTCATTGTATGCTATTTTTTTTTAAATAAGAAATAAGCTTTGCCATAATTTTTGCAGCATGCCTTTGATTTTTTTTATATAGTTGTGATTCTCGTAACCTTTTCAATTTGTTTATACACCAGGTGTCCGAAAAAGAACTCTGTGATTTTAAATTAAATTATATTTATTATATATAGAATTACAAATGAATTTGTTGTATTACATGAAAGTGTAAAGTCTAAAGTTTTTTTTACCCCTTACATTAACTCAATATGAGCACTGTTTACAGTCCTGCAGTTGTCAAACCACATCAAACCTATAATCCCATCCCATTCCACACTGGTGAGCACATGCGTGCAGGAATCGCTTCCATGGCTGATTTTATTCTTTAGCACAGGTGGTCAAGTGACTGAATTTTTTTCTTGGTTTACAAAATCTTATGTAACTTTAAAAATAGAAATCCATCGGCGTCAAATCGGCAATTCACAGAGGTCGATCGATGGGAGTTTTTCAGCCTATTCGGCTTGCTGGAAACCTGTTGTTGAATGTAGTCTGCACAACTTGTTCTATTCTGTTGGGAAATTAGGCCTTCATATTTTCAAAGTCTGTTTTCTTTATGATTGTTATTAAGCTGTCTTTGGAACCCATATCAGACATGTTTTAACTTATCTCAATTTGTTACGAATAATTAAGTAAACTATCAATGCTGGCATTGTAGTTTTCAGCAACCCAATCCTATTGAATAACTATCTATGCAATAATATCCATGAATAAGTTTTTGATTGAGTAAAAGTAAGTATATTTGATTCCTTTGAATCAGAATTCTGTAGAAAAATGTACATTTGCCGTTGTTGAATGATTGATAACACTTATGCATCTTAATATACTTCTCAATAGCCTTAAAAAAAAAAATTATAACAGGGATGCCAACTTACGATTTTAAAAGTATCATACTTTTCATTAAGATTTTTTTAAACTATAGATGTTGCTTTCTTTACTCATTGAATAAGGCTGTGTGCACTTAAAAACTGGTTTACACAAATACTGATTACAATGTAAAAAATTAACAATTTTTTTTTTGATAACTGAATATGTGGAGCATAATTACACAATTCTGCTGTGGTAACCGTGTTAGATCTTCAGTATGAAGTAACATAAGATATGTAAATGCGAGCGTAATATTACGTTAGAAGGTAGTAATGTAATGTAAAAAATATTTAGTCAAATTGATATTTTCTTACCGATTATCACATTGTACTTTCATTATAAAACTAAGTAAATAACTTCTCACATAAATCATACATCTATTTTTAAATAAAAAAATGTTGGTCAAAAAAGTGAGTGAATTATGTAAATAAATGCAGTAATATTATCAGGAATTAAGTGATTGTGGTTGATAAAATGGTTAACACTGCTACATCCTAAACTGTATAACATACTTGTCAGGTGGTAAACCAGTAATTTTTTTGCAATATTTAGTTAAAATGTATAAAATATATTACTAAGTTTAGCCAATGTGTTAACATGTGAAATAAACATTTTTTAAGGTTATTAAATTTATAATTTGTTATTACCATTATTTTTCATTATCAGTTTCTTGAAAAAAAAAAAAATGTATAATTATACTTCTGATATTGTTTTTAGTTGTACAATACTATTATAAAAAAAATATGAACAAGAACACACTTACTAGAAACATGCTTGTAAACAAGGGGAACTGACAAAAAACAGAAATAAACATCATGGAATACCATGTTTATTCAAGCAAGGAGAAATAGAAACATTCCTTGTTGCATTATAGTTTGTAGAAATTATTAAAAAACAGAACATTCGTTGAACAGAAACAGATTGTGCTTTAATATACAGTGGCGGCTCTAGTACATGTCACATGGATGAACCAAGGCTGGGTCGGTTATAAAACGGGTAGGTCTAACCTTGATTTTGCTGGTATAAATTTGGAGTTTAAAATGTAGTTTTTTAAATGGCAGAGCCAAATTTGGACTGTAATTCCCATTGAGTTTATATATTTGTAATGTGTAAGTATAGAATATATATTTTGTTATTTTATTAGATCAACCTAAGTACAGAATAAATGAATAAAGTAGGATGACCTTATGCCACCATATATTTTATATTTTTAAATTTTGTTTTTAATTTAACTGAATAAAAGTTTTCATTCTTAAAATAAAAAGATTAATGGTTTTTAAATTTTAAATAAAATAAATAAATGAATGATATGTTAATATATTGTGTCAAGTTTGTAATGTAAGTTGAGATGATTATACGAATATGTGATGCAGCTGATGATGAGAGTAAATCGCGAAAGCGCTCTTGCATATATGGTGGAATAAGGTAGGTAAGTCATCCTACTTTATTCATTTATTCTGTACTTAGGTTGATCTAATAAAATAAATATATTTCCATTTAATACAGAGGAGTATGGTTCTTAAAGAATTGAATTTAAAAATAAATGTATATATATATATATATATATATATATATATAAAATGACAATATATTAACTGTAGAGCGTTTAAATCGGTGCTGACAAAACTGAATTTTGTAAATAACTCTGCATGTTGCATACGTGAAAATGTTCTCTCACATGATGCTGAAGAAGCTGGAATAGTCACTCCTATTTGAGTCAATTTGTCTAAGTTGTTTAATGCTAGTTTGTATTGGTCAATACAACTTGAGCGAAGCAAGCAGATTCGTAGTTCCCACTACAGTTTGTTATTCATACCTTAGAATGAAATTTGTTTATATTTTTATTTCTGCCTTCAACAAATCAGTGTTGCGTGAATAATGTTGTACCAACGGCATTAACATTATCCAGCAACATTTTATCTTTAGGATTCAGACAAGTGATTCTTTTAATTATTCCAGAGTTTGAAATAAAATATCTTTCAAGTTCGTTGTCTATAATAGGCTATATAGAATTCTATCAGATACCAGAGATTTGAAATTGGTTGGACATACAGGTTTCAAGTTCAAGCTGTCTTTATTTGTCAAATCTCAAATGTATTCCGCATGATATTTTGGTAACTTTTGAATTCTATTGAGAGTAGAGGAATCTGTGAGAATATCAGTGCCTATTTTTATAGTTAAATCTACACTTTCGTCCCATACAGAAGTGAAACCTGTATCGGATTCACGCATTTGTTTGAAAACATTCCTCCTTGGTAGTTTCAACCAGATTCCACAGCAGCAATATCACGATCTTTGTCCTGGAGGAAATCCAGGACTTACTGCATTCTTTCAACAAACATGTGAATAGACATAAATGAAAATTAAAAGAAAAGTTCTGATTGCCATTCGATCCTGACGCTTCTGCAACTCGTTCTGAATTTTCACTCTAGATTTAGTGTTATAATAATAGCTTCAATTGTCTTCTTCACAGCTGAACACGAAGCATACAGACAGGCCCATCAATTGTCACTTAATTTCAATTCTACTTTTCGTTGCTTCATTTTTATTTTCGTATCTATAAACATTTGATTGACTGCCGACTCGTTCATAAAAATGTACAGTTCCTGCTGTATCATCAATAAAAATCTGTAGCTGACTTGATCCCTCTACATGTTGCCTCTATAATGAGATTTACTTTATAAGTTCATACAGCGTGTGTAGTTGGCTTGTGAAACTTCCATACATAAAAGAGCTTGAATACCTGCACAAGACCACTCATAACTACAGCTTCATCATACGTTTGTGTAACAATAGTTTAAATCAACTCCAGGGTTTACTAGTTTTGTTTAATATAAGTTAATAAAGAATATGCATTCAATTTTTTTGCTGGTTCAATGCCTGAGGAAATCTTTTATTGATGTTCCCCATCTAAATAGTAACAAATCAATTTTGATTTCAGTTTTTGAACAATTTTTTAACTCATCAGCAATTAGGCTGACCTTTTTTTTACTTTTATCTGTTTTGTCTAGTACAATATTGCTCGTGATGTTAAGAATTTCATTTTGAATATCACAATGACTGTATTTTCCTATTTTAGATTAATGTTTTTTGACTCTTGAATATTTTTTCCCATAAGTTTCATTAATTATAAAAAAAACTTCCTTCATTTTCGTTCTGTTTTGATTCATCATGACCTTTTTAGCTATTGCTTGTACGGCTTTAATCGAAGTGTATCGGCAATTATTTCAATGTATCTTCTATTTTCTTGAACTTCAAGAGCATATGTTTCATATGTTGGTGAATTTTGTACCAACCTGGCTAGAAATTCATTTTTCTATCTTCAAATTGGCAAAAAGGAAAATGTTGTAATAGTCGTTGTTTTGGTTGATCAGTTAGTTTCAGAGCTATATCACTAATTGAACCAGATTTATTAGTGCTGCTGGTACTACTGTTAATAATAGAAAATAGATCAGTCCCTTTATTTTCACAGTTTTTCATTCTCTGACTGTTTTCTTTCTTTTCCTACTTCCAAATCATTATCATCATCATCATCATAACACAATTTTTTCAGGTTTATTTTTGGGACCATGAAAACTAACCTAACGTAACAGATGTTGTAATGTCCTCTTTGTTTGGTTAACAATTTTTTGTTGCCAACTGAAGAAGTGGTCTGAAACGCTAGCATGTTTTGCCATTTTTTTTATCAAATTTCACATTCACTTTCATAAGATGCATGATATTCAACACAAAACAAAGGCCAATTTCACAACAGCTCTTATTTTTTATGTGCAAACTAACCTAAGTTTGTTTAAAAAGCAAGTTTAGTTTTGTTCTAAACAAAGTAGTTATGCCAGGATACGATGTCTTGCTATTTGTATTGTCACTTTCGATAAATTGCACAATTTTCTACATAAATGATCAAGCATAAAATACAGATCACTGTCATCACATCTTTTATTGTTTATATCTTATATGCAAATTAACCTTAAATTCATTAAAAAGTATATATCATAAAAATCAAAAGAATGTTTAGCAAACATGTGAAAAACACCTGTCCATATTAATATAGAATTAGTAGTTTATTCTTTAACGCATAATTAACACATTAACTCTTTTTACTCAACCACAGATACAAAAATGAAATCGTTGACTTAACGAAAACAAAATGGTACTTTCTTCATTTCTCAAGGAACTGAATTTAGGTGTCAAAATTGTTCCATGTTAATCTGGGTGGAGCAAGAAAATTTTTGGAGGACTGGGCCCACCCTGGTCTACCCTTAGCACTGTCACTGATAATATAGCCTAGCAGTTATTTACAGTGAAATATGATTCATGTTGAAGTTATATTTCTGTAAGCTTGGACATAAAGAAGGGATTGTACTGAAATTTTTAAGAGAAGTCTTAACATCTGTTATTTAACATTAAAGGTTAGCTAATAATAAAAGTATAATTTTTAAAACATTAGTTTCAAATCTTTGGCAACTTAAAATGCATAAATGTCGTAATTTAAATTCTGAAATGTGAAAAATGGCTGTTTACATATGAAGCAATGTGGTAATAATATTTATATATTTTTTATTTTCTTTATATATAGATTTAATATAGTTTAATAAGGAAAGTTTTTAATTTATTAAAATCTCTTTCAGATGTTAAATTTAGTGGCATAAAGCTGATTGATCTTTAAATAAATTTAATATTTAAAGGAAAGATAAGTAAAATTCATCAAAATTATAAAAATTGGTGCATATTACAGTGTAAATTGCATTAAGTGCTTTTGCAAATTAACATTTTCCTGTAAAGTCATTTTGGCTCCAACTTTAGTCACAGTATGAATTACTTTTAGATTTATATTGTACTTGTATTTTTTTCAAGCTTTTCTAAGAGAAAAATATCTGAGATTTTGAGGTAAACATTATTTATTTGCATCCTATCAAAATATGATATTTCCAAAGTTCGGTGCTCAAAATATTTTAGTTTTCCTACATTTGTTTTACCATTTTCTTCAATTTATCCATTGTAATAATTAGCAATTATGGGAGTACACTATCTTGTTCCAGATCGTTATATTGAACCTTTTTTTCTTTTCTTTACAGAATGTAAACACTTCATCTTCTTTATTTTTCCTCTACTCCTGTTTTGTTTAATGCCTTATGTCTTTCAATTTCCAGAAAGGTTATTACAAATCCTTACTGTACTTATTGTGCTTTTCTTGAAATTACCACTAAAATACAAGAACAACCACCAGTCGTCTCGGTCAGAAACCATATCAATATCTCTTCCTACTGTATTTATTCAAATTTCCCGTATTTTTTTTCTTTTCCAGGTCATTTTCAGTACTTTTTTCAAACTAATAAAACACAAAAACAATTAACCCATTTCACTGAAAAATACTACTGACATTTTATTATTGAGGTTTTGAAAAAAATTTGTTTTCCTTTATTAAATATGTAGTTTATTGACTAAAATTTACACACCGTATACATCCATAAGAAATGTTTTAACTTGCAGTTACAAGGAATGTTTAATTAGTTTATGCAAAAATAAACAATACACTATTTTTCTGGAAACATTTTTTTTCTCATCATCTCCTTTCAGGTCTAGTGCGCTTCAACGTTAGTGTTCAACTCAACTTCTATTCTATCGAGTAGATAGTTGCATTTTTAATTTGTGTTCCTTCATGTCTCTCAGTCTTATTAAGACTCGACATAGATGTGTTTTATTTAAAGAGTTCATTTCCTAGCAATACATCGATGGTAATACCATATGTGCTATTTGCATCGGTGATTGAGGCATCCTGACTGAGGCAAGAACAAGGCTGAGAGTTGCCTTTTGCCAAGGTTGTGAAGATGACCTCCGGTAAAGCCCATAAGGGCTCTGCACGGTGACCAAAACTGTCACATGGAGGGTGTCTTTCCATACAGGATCAAGTGCTGAAAGTGTTAAGTACATCTAATAAGGGAAGATGGAGAAGAATTTCTTAGCGAAATTCAAATTATTTTGCTGTTGCATTGTCTTGTTAAAAAAGAACCTTTTTTTTTTAGCAAAAATGGTTTATTTCTTTATTTCCTCTTTTAGACAGTCCAACAAAGACACATATAGTATTTCTCTGTTATTATTCTACCCTTCAGAATGTCAATAATAACAATTCATGAATTTTTATTGAAATTTATAATTAAAGATGTAATAAATAAGGTACAATATTGTTCTTGTATGATGATCATTTTTAAAGATAAATGTACCTATTGCTTAATAATGTATAAATGACTCAAATTATATTAATCCTTCACGGGCGGCAATGTTTTCTGTTACGGGCGTAAGACATTTTCAAAAAAAAAAGTTAATGTAAAAACTATTTAAAGTAACTGAAAACATGCATTTGTGCATAAAAACAACATATACCTTGTGTTTTTGCTGAATTCTGCCTTTAATCTGGTTAAGGAACTTGTTTAATTATCTCATGAGAAAACACGAAAACGTTACAAGTCTCACTGAGCGCACTAGAATTTTCAAACTACAGGTGATGATTTTGGTTATGTGTAACATTGAGTTCTTTTCATGTAAAAAACACTGAATGATAATAGTAACAGTAGTAACATGGATGGTAATATAATAACAATAGCTATTTTGAAGTAGTGCACTTACGCAGGGAATAGTATAATATGGTTTTATAATAATAACAATAATATTTTTATTCATTTCCTTTTGAATTTTTGTCTCAAAAATTTTGTTTGAATTCAA
Source organism: Lycorma delicatula (assembly GCF_047948215.1). Taxonomy (NCBI): domain Eukaryota; kingdom Metazoa; phylum Arthropoda; class Insecta; order Hemiptera; family Fulgoridae; genus Lycorma; species Lycorma delicatula. The sequence continues at coordinate 8,420,040 of NC_134467.1, forward strand.
ATGAAGCAAGCCGAAAATCAAGTTTTGAAAGGAAGAGTTTGTAAACAAATTACTTAAAAATGAGCAAAAAATAGAAAAAAATAATGCACGCGTCTTGTTACATACGCACAGTCATTAAACTCATCTACTAAACAAAGATTGATAATGTCATTATATTCTGCTTTGTGATGTGTTACTTCGTTGTTTATTGTTTATCCCTAGGTAGACAAACCGTCAACTATGCTTCCAAGTATCAGAATTGTTTTAAAAAATTCTCAGCCGTTGTAGGTTGATGTCTTAAGATACTATGTTTAAATAATTGATTTTGATTTTGTAGTAAATAATGCAGCCTGTAATGTTCATGTGGGATGTGACCATATCATATATGCTGTCATTTAGTCATCCCATACATATGAATTATCTTTCCTTATTTCATATACTACACTTAACTTATTGTCCTCTTTCTTTTCAAACTAATGATAAAAATTTTAATTTAAATGCATCGATCAGCTCTCTGCCAATCAAGAAGTTACTTTTATATTTAAATGAATTTTTGCTATGATTAGTATATAAATTTTTTGAACATCATGTATCTATAAAATTGTAAACTATATTTATTTAGGAATATTCTTAGTTAAAATTAATGCTTTTTAATGTAAACACTGGCTAGCAGCATGTATATAAATTAATTAGGTTTTTCCTTCTAAGTACACTCATTGAAGTATAATCAACAACCTTCATTTTAATCATACTGGATGTGTGTAATATTTTCAAGAAAAAATATTTTAAGTGTCAGTTGTATAATTTATATAATAAAATGATCCAAAAAGCAAAAGCTCTCGGATTTAATACATTTAAAATAAATAATAATTTAAAAAATATTTATTTGATATTAATAATAAAACTTTTTTGTTGTATATAGTTGTCAACTTAATTAAAGAACGTATCTTGTTTCTAAATTTATTCTATCACCAAGGTCGTTCTTTCATTACATAAGGAAAATAATTAGACAGGGGTTTAAATTCCCTCGTCCATCATCAGGGTCGTTCTTTAATTGCGTAAGGAAAATAATCATATAGGGGTTTAAATTCCCTCGTCCATCATCAGGGTCGTTCTTTAATTACATAAGGAAAATAATTAGATAGGGGTTTAAATTCCCCCGTCCATCATCAGGGTCGTTCTTTAATTACATAAGGAAAATAATTAGATAGGGGTTTAAATTCCCCCATACGAGATTCCATCAGATTTTAGAAGACCTCTCACCCTTTGCCATTTCTTGGAAAACTTAGTTGAAAAATAATATTAAATTACTAAAGTAGCAAAGAAACATTTTTCACAAAAAATTTTTATTTTTTTAGATTCTCAACTATTAATGATAATTTTCAGAAAGCCATTGTGTTAGACAATGATGAGGAGTGAGATTACAATCACAAAATTAATAATAAATACTTTTAACAATGAATAATATCAACCAGGCCCTTGTTCCTGGTTCACAATGAACTCGCAAAATCTAGTGTTGGCCCAAAAATGTACAGTTCATCAGGATTCAAAGAAAATTTATTTTTACACTAAATCAAGTTTACAGCTCATCAAAGTAGTTCCTCCTGTGTGTAATACATGCTTGGCAACATACTAGCAGCTACTGAATTCCCATCAGGAGACAATCTTTGTTGAGGTGTTTAATTTCCTGGATTATGGCAGGAAATCCAATTGTGTGATTATAACACTTTCAAACTACTAAAACAAAATTTCTCAAAGGGGTTCTTTCAGCTTTGGAAAGAGATCAAAATCCGGCAGACCCAAAACAGTGCTTTATGGTGGATGGCAAAGCATTTCCCAAGGATAATCATCAAAAAAGTGCCAGTTGCGATGAACTCACATATTTGAACATGCATTCTCATGCAAAATTGACTTACCATGTTGATTTTATTTCTGAACTTTCAGTCCCCCAAAACCTTTCATTAAAGTGCAGTGTTCTTTAGTTTTTGATTTCTCTCATTGTTATACGATGGTCTTCTTCAGTTACCAGGGCAATAATATCGATGCTTGTGTTGTCTGGTAGTAGGCAGTTGGCCAGAACACGGCTCATCTGCTATACTCCTGCCCTCCCTAAACTTATTATAATAATGCTGTAAGGTTCTGCACTCTACAGTATCATTATCACACACTTCTCTTAATGATTGATAGATTGATTATTGGTGCAGTACACCTCTTGTAGTTTCAGTTTTGATGTATGCACATCACTCAAATTTTGTTATGCGACTCAAGTTCATTTCTGCTTTGCCTTCGGATTGCATTGATATCATACACGTTTAATAAATCTCAAAAACTGGTCTGCTTTGGGACAACTCATGCTACACGGTTACCATGACTTGTTCTGTGACTTCATTTTTGCATATGCACAGCGCATTACTTTTGGGACAACCCTCCTAATTATCATGAAAAAGTTATAAACTAATTTACATGTTTATAGAATGGAATAATGTGTTATAAAATAAATATCACTGTAATAATTATTTGTTATTATTTTAAAATGCTTTTTTTTTGTAGCAAAAAGAAAATTGTATCTTTTTGATTTTGATTTTTTAAGAATTATACTCAAGGGTGTATATTCCTGGTATGAATTAAATATATTATCTAATCTTTATTGATTAAAATCAGATTATACCACTTTTAAATGACACTTTTTACTTTGACAATTTAGCTTACATATATAAAGGGACGTCAAGTAATTAATTAGAGAAATTGACATACCCTACTTTTCAACATAGTCTCCAGCAACATTTAAACACTTGTTCAACCGTTTTGTGAGCTTTCTGATTCCTGCTGCGTAGAAGTCTTTACCTTGCTGTTTTAACCATTTTTGTACCGCTTTTTTGACCACTTTGTTGTCATCCAATTTCTTGCCATGTAAAAGGTCTTCGAGTGGGCTGAGCAAATGAAAATCAGATAGGGCAAGATGCAGGCTCTAAGGAGGATGACCTTCTTCTTCAAACTGTTCTTTGAGCTCACAACAAATGCGACTCCAGGTGTCTTTATTGGCTTGAATCGCCCATCTCGAACATATTTTGCAATAATTCAGGGTATCAAGAACAATAGAATGCACGGTAACAACACTAATATTACACAAATTAACAATTTGAAAAATTTTGACTTGTCTGTCTTGGCGAATAAGATCATTTATATGCAATTTTGCAGCATGGTAATCAAGACTTCAACTGGTCTTTCACAGCTATGAAGATTAGTCACTTTTGTTCTGCCCGAATTAAACTGTTCCATCCACTTATACACATTACTGCAGTTTAATCACTTTTCAGCGTACTGTTTCAATAAACAGTCATCTTGAGTAAATTTCCGCTGCTTCATACCTTCTGATAGCAAAAATGGTATCCCTGAATGTTGCTCTTCTGGCCTACACGGTTCAAATAGAGCTGAAATTCTCAAATCAACAAAAGAGGATATGTTTAGATTAATTATGATCTAACAGCTGATTAAATGTGTTCCCAAGATTGCCAACTTGACCCTCAAAAAGTTTCATTGTCATTGAATGAACCATTTTTTTGTCTCCTTAATTATTGAACGTCCCTCGTATATATGAGTACAAGATTGGTATAAAGTCTATTACCTAACAAAGGTGGTAAATCTACATTCTTTTCCAGGAATCTTGTACAAAAATATTATAGACTGACAACATTTTAAAAATCATCACTAGTTTTTAAACTTGTGAGTTAGTTTTTTGTTATCAGCCATTCAGTAATATTAGAAAATTATCACTATATTTTAGTTTTAGAAGTAAATAAAAATTATTATAGATCATACCAAATTTCATATTTTGTGATATTTTTAATTTTATTATATTAAACAGAGACAAGTATTAGTAACATAATAGCCAGTTTCACTCGTATTGAACTAATATAACTATTACTAACTGTGATTCGTTGGTGGGAGGTCTCCTGAATGAACACTATACACAACTGATGTTTGCTACTTTGTGGATTGCCCCATATATGTTTAATTAATTTTTATTATTAACATTCCAAATAAATAAAAATAAAATGAAATTAAATAGCTTCATAAAATGAAGGTTGGTATGTTTCTAATATATTTTAGGTGCTATAAAAAATATTGTTTAACTTTAAAGATTATTTTATTAGAGATGTGTATGTGTGTGTGTTTGTGCCCTTATTACTTGTAAAAAAAATATTGCCATTATGTTAAAGTAGGTATTATTTCTAATTACCATAAAATTGGTTACAAAAAAAAATTGAAGGGACCAATTAATTTTGCTTCTTAGGTTTTATATTGCAGTGCGATATACATATATATGTGTTTATTTTGATTAAACTTGCCGTGTAAATTATACATTCCAAACAATAATTAGAATATTTCAATCTTAATTAGCGTAAGCATAATTTTAATTAATTATGTTACTCTCAAATATTATACAAACATAACAAAATTGTCTATACTAGGAATTACAAAAGTTAAATTTGTTATCAAGAATGGTAAAAAAGCATAATTTTTAGAATGTGTAATTACAAAAAAAAATATCAAATTCTTTATATACGTCGATTATACAGAGTAAGTGAAAAGTTATATAACCCAGGTAATATTAATAACAATATTATCAAGGAATTGGTTAAGATAGGATTGCCATAATTTATTTCCTTTAGAGCCTTAGAGGTTGTTTTAACATTTGTTCTAACATAACATAAGGTTGTTTTCAGTTTTATCTACATATCTGCTGCTTCCAGTTTCTTGTACCATAGACCACTCATATATAAGTAGCATCTTTAACTACATAATTCTTTAAAAATTCTTGTACTTTGATCTCATTTTAGAAAGTAATAAAACTGATAGAAATATTTTCCTGTAATATAGTTTGGTTATAAACTTTTGATGTTACTTCAAAAGTTCAATCGGTTGAATCAAATAAGATCAATATGAAAAACCGAAAATGTGTGACAGCTTGAGGAAAGTGTTTACAAATATTTATTTTTTAGAAATAACTTTTGTTGATAATCCTTAACAGTGTAGCAACCTATATCAATGTGCTTGTCTCCTATGTATCTTAATGCATATTTTATACTGGTAGAAATTTTTTTATACTGCTTTTGAAATTATGAAAAAATGGAATTTTTATTTTTATTTTGTTTTTTCATCCAGAGATTATTTGATGAACAATTTTATGTTTTTCATTTTCTTATTTTTTTTAACTTGCACAAATAAGTCACAAGGAGAAAGATCCAAAAATAGAGAGAACCACGGACCACGATTAAATTAGTTTGTTCTTGAAGAAATAGCATAGCAACATTTATTATTACTTAATAATATACATAAGCATTCCTTGGTTCACTATAAGAAAGACATTTGAAAGAATTTTGTTTGAATGTAATTTTTTTAATATTAAACATAAAACACAGTATACAGTAACGCCTAATGACTGCATTGACCTTATCATGAAAATCATAAATTTTATGGGCGTAATCACAATTTTTTTAACACGTTTTATAAAAGGAGCAAAAAAGTAATATGAATTTATAAATTATTAATAAGTAAAATGTGTATTACTTTTTTTTTATTTTATAACTTACTAGATTCTTGAAATAATAAAAAAAGCAAATTTTGTTAATTTGTAATTTTCTCAAATCTGTTTGAATAGCCTTGATACGTAGAAGAAAAGTAATAGAACTGTATTTACCGATCAGTTAATCATAAATTACAAATCATATTGCCCTTTTTCCGAGCTGAAGATTTGCTCCCAATTTCCAATAAGTCCTTGAAATTCTCTAGTGGGTGTTACTCTACATGGTCTGTTATAGTTTTTTTTTGGATGTAGTCTTCTGTTCTAAAATGAAGACCTTTCAGATAGGAAAAAGTCACAAGAATTCCGGTGAGGTTAGTCGGGAGCTGTGGAATCCCCTTCTCCGTAAAAAATTCTGTGATGGACAGAGGTATATGACACAAAGGTTATTAATGTTTACAAGACCTTGGCCGCATATGAAGAACCCTTTCCTTGAGCCTTTTAAGAACTTAACATTAATTTTGTTTTCATAAAATTCCATCTCAATAATTCCATGATTGTATTTTTATGTATATTTATATAATAGGATTTTTGATTTCACCCTTCTTGCATTCTTTAGAATGCGATGAGGTACTAAGGGATCATTTTTTACATTGATGTTAATTTCAGAATCCTAATTAGAAATCCATTATCATATGTTCACAGAATTTCTTTTTCTGCATATATTTCAAAAAGCCTACAGCCTTTCAATTCTTTTTGCTTAATTATGAAATTTTTTGATCTGAATTTGCGTGCATTATTCCTGCGTTAAAATCTAGTGAATGTTAAAATAAAATTCAATTCACAACTTGTTCATAATTATTAAGCAGTGATTTGACCACATAAATCTTTCCTTTTTTGCAGTTTAGCTATTTTATTATTTTTTTTTTTTATAAATGATTTTTTATAAGGTAGGCTCATCTTTCGTAGTTTTGCAACCCTTTAAAAATGCTGTATTTCTTCTGAAAACTTGTATCTTCAGTCGGTTCATTTTACTTTCTGAGAATTTTTTGTTGTACTTTCAAAGTTTTATGAAATATTTCAATACATATCAATCTAAATCTCAGTTTACCACTTTTGTAATCGGTCAACATGCTTTGATATTATGTACTATCTTGCATAATAATAGAGTGATGTTGAAACTTGTAATGAAAGTCAATTTATACTTCCAGTTCTGCTGACAAAATCAGTTTGTTATTTACTTAGAGCAAGTCGTCTCATTAATTTTCTTCTACAACTCATACATATAAAAAATAATATGAAGTTTTTAGTGTGATTTTTAAGTATTCAAAAATAAATATGATATAGGTAGTTGAAAGCAGATTTTATAACTTTTTTTTTTAATCGTTAAAAAATAAAATTCTGGCAATATTTTTGAATACTGTTGCTTGTTGTAAATCATGCTAAGCATAACAAAAGAAAAAGCTTTTGTGTCTATAGTTATATTTTGTAAACCATTCGATGTTAAAAATCTTTTCTGCATTATCGGTTTGGATTTCAAATTTGTTGAAAACCTGTACTAGTAGCAGAATATTTCACAGAAAACGTGTCATTTCATTCTATAATTATGTAAATTTTTATTTTTCTCTGACAAGTTTTCCCAGCTACTACCAGGTTCGGATGCATGTGTGTGTATAGGCAAGTGCAACTACTGCTGCCAACTTGCCAGGCCTGACATAGCTGCAATGTATGTAAATTTACCGGTAAACATGTAGTCTTGAACAGACTCAGGCCAACCACTCCTGAGAGGTGTGATTAATTGAAACCCAACCGTCAAAGAACATCGGTATCCACAGTCTAACATTCAAATTCATATAAAAAACAACTGCCTTTACAAGGTCTCAAAGCTTCGAACTCTCGACTCTGAAAATCAACTGATTTAGCTATGGCAAGTTTAACCACTATATTAACCTGGCCGGTTAGTTTTATTATTAATATATTTAAGAATAAAATTTTTATCTGTTCTTTTTTTTTAAATTGTATTTAGGATTGCCTAATTGTCAGTGTCAGTGTGATTTGCAGTTCTTAGAAGTGCATTTCAGCTCTTAATTATAGAAAAATATTTTATATACACTGAAGTACAAGATTTAATTACATTATTTTATACGCAAATAGGTTCACGATTTCTAATTAAAATTAGGTTGCTTATACATCTATTTTACAATAGAGAACTATGAATTGACTATCTTTTCTCTATAGGTGGCTAAGCTTTTAATAAAAATGTTTTGCTTCATTAACTTTTATCCGTCCTGCTAATTTTAATTATGAAACTGTATTATATATTCTAATAACCACTACCTTAACTGTTAGTTTGATATTTTGTGTGCGACATACAATTAGGAAACGGTTCTACAGGCTCCGAAAAAAAAAAATAAAGAAAGTGATTACCCTGTAATTTATTAGAGAAGGTGCTGACATCACGTGACAGATGGTACCAGAGTTCCAACTGAGAGCTCTCTCGATTCCTGTGTCACCATCAAAGGGGAAAAAATTAGAAAGCGGAAAGATTTTTTACAAAGAAATTGTCTCTGATCAGAGTAGTAGCAGCTGCCTTTACTTAAAGGTGAAGTATATTTGGAAAATGGCCAACATATTCAAATCTATTTCAAAAAATGTTAAATATAATTTTTTTTTAAATTGTAGAATTATGTTCTTAAATACTTTTAAATGCTAATTTTTATGCCTACTTTTTCCATAATTTCTATTTATTATCTTGGCTTGAATTGTAACTCGCTGCGGTACAGAAAAACATGTTTTAATGTGCTGTAATATACAAATCTTTTCCTTCAAGTGGTTTACAAGATATATAACTATTCAAAGAAAAACATTTGCTTTTGCAATGCACAGTTCATTGTGAAGATTGCTTTATTATTACTTGTTTATAATAAATAGTATGCTATGCTGTAAGAAACAATAGATTTCTGTTAGAACTGTAAATAAAGACCTTGCTGTTATTATAGATCCAAACTCTTGCTGTGAATAATTATCATTATTTTAGGTTAAAGTACAACTTTTAAACGCACATAATAATTTAATTAATTTTTTTATGGTTGTAACAAATTAAATAAAAAGTTTTGTTTGTTCCATTATATGAATAAGTATTTATTTAGTTAGTGAAATGGCTAATGGTTTTTTTATTATCCTTTTATGTTATTGTTTTAAATTATAAAACTTACAGCTTTCTGTATTATATAGAAAATTTTCTGTGGTTGTACTATATCCATTTAAGAACATACGTAAAATGGAATTGTTTTTACTTATTATTTCTGGTAAAGACATTTTTTTATAGATACATAAGAGGTAACACTACATTTTTTGATGTTAAGTTTTGTAATATGGATTGACTGAAAAGTAGGTATACAGTACTATTCAATTTATTTTTAATATTAACTGACCGAAATTACATCAATCCTAATGTTATTGATTTCTGTTAGGAATATTGTGATCTATAAATTCCAGTTTGTTTTTCTTATAACCCCTCTCCTGTATTACGTTAGTATAGGTCTCAGGTGTATCAAATCGATATTGTTATATCACCTAACACACTTCTACGATAAGGTGATATCAAAGCGGTAAGGAACTCGGTCTTTGTAAAAGAACAGTCATTTTTAACCACGAGTTATAGCCCTTCAAAATTTTATTGTAATTGTTAAAACAAACAATCGGTTCCACGCTAGCAACATTGAACAGTCCACCACACGTGTAGTGTCACTGGATTGTTTAGTACTGTGTGCTTACTTTTCATCTGTACTTGCAGTAATTCCTCATTTTATGTGGAATCTTTATTAACTGTTTTTGTGTGGGTCTCAAGATTTTTTTTTGTGAAATAAAAAAGATTGTTGTTTAAATGTTTATTGTTGTACTAATTTATATTTACAGGTGTGGTAGAAAGTATTAGATGATTTTAAAGTGCAAAATTAGTCATTTATTTCAGTTTTCGTAATGAAGCATTGTCTTTTAAACAAATCTCTCAGGTGAGCTCCATTATTCTTAAAAACACTCCTTTTCATACTGTCCAGTACATCACTTCACGGTATGGTATTCCTGATCTCTTCAATTTTTTATGATGTGAGATCGTTTCTATCATATAGACCTTATATTCAAATACCCCCATTAAAAAATTAATCACGTGGAAAAAAATAGAAGTGGTGGAAGCTGCTATGCTACAAAAGATGATCTTTTTAGAAATGTTTCTTAAACAATTCGGTTTAAAATTTGTGCAATATAAGATCTGGAAATATCTTTTAGAACAATACTCAACTATCATTAGCATGGCACTGATAATATTTTAAAAGAGTAAAATCATTCCACATGACTACCTCAAAATACAAAATTAATATTATGCATCATATCACTACATTTTTGCTTTGCTGGAGTTACCGATGCGATGAGTTAGGATTCTTTGATGCTCAGCATCTAAAATTGTATATATTTAACTGTCTATTGCTTTCTATTTAACTTTCCAATAATAAATGGACCTAATTTGATCAAATTTTTAGAAGTTGTGCGTGTATCATTTTTAACAACGTAATACAAAATATTCTGCTGTATAATTTTCCAAGATAGTAGTTCATGAAATATTTAAATTGATAAGATTGTAAACCCCAAGTTTATAACCGTTATTACGCCAACCTACAAAATTTCATCAAGCAGGTAGACTACAATGTTCATTCCCTTTAATTCTTAACATATTTTCTGGAATTTGAACAGTACATGGACTGTCAAAATATTTCTAATATACACCATAAGCACTTATTGTAATTTTTTTTTATTTGATTAAGAAAGATTTAATTTGTCGCAATCTTCCGATTTTAACATGGTATTTGAACTTGTTAAATCATAGTTGTTATTTTTAAGAAAGCATTCAGTAATAAACACATGATGCTCATTTGACTGCTGCTCCATAATGAGCAGCAAAAAATTTTAGTGCCTCTTTCAAATCATCTAATTCTGTCACACTCTGTATAAATAAAATTCCTAACCGTCATTAATATCCTACTTCCTGATCTAGCTAGGAAGTTGAAATTCAACATAATTCCTTTGAAAAACTTAACTGTCAGAAAATCACAATTTTATTATAACTAAACTCCTTAAAAGTTAACTGTGATGATTTTGTACCTGTTTTTTTTTTTTTTTTTTATTAATGAAAAGTATTTTTAATTCAATTAGTGAAAGAAGTAAAAACAGGCACAAAATTGTCAAACCGCATAATCCACTTCAAGAATTTCAGTCATACCTAAGCTGTTTATTAACAGATTTGAACGAATGAAATATCATTTTGTTCACAATAAAAAGCTTAACATTTGATATAAAAATAAAACCTTAATTCAATAAAACTAATAATATTTATGGAGCTATTTAACGATTAAAAAATTTAGTAAACGATTAAAAAGTTAATAAATCTTTATTGGTTACATACTTTTTTGTTTTATTTTGATGTCGTGAATCGGTTCCTTAAGTTTGACCAATGCATCCTGAAATAAATAATCTTTATATATAGTCCTCGGTGAGATAGTCAAATATCCTCCTTAACTTCCAAAAGATTTACGCTCCACCGTGGGTTAATTTTTTGTTATTCTTTTCTTTAATCTATTTATTCCTAAATGAGTAATATAAGAATTGATTTTCTTTATTTACTAATTAATGAGTTTATCCGCTTTGTTGAAAAGATTGTAAAAAATTCACCTGCTACTTCCATTGTGGGAATTACACCATTCCTTGTCGATGCTTGTCATTTGCTGAAAATGTACAGTTTGTTACAATTACAAATAACAGCTGAGATTCATATAACGTGAATTTAGATTTTTTACATTATAAAACTACAGTAAGTAAAAAGTCCAGAAACTTTCTATTTAAATATGTTGTAAAAGAGTAATATTTTTTTTTTATTTCACTGTACCTTTTTAATTCATTTCAACGAAAAGTAGGTCCTTAACTCAAGTTAAACGTTAAAGATTTACGTTTTATGAAATGCAATGATTGTACTTCATTTTTAATTTTGTTGTGGAATTTACTCTTGTTTTTCTGCAGAAAATCCTTCCAAAAATTAATGTTAATACAACGTATTAAATGTTAATATTCTGTAGACCATCTGATGATGATTCTCATTTATTTTTCATCACCGTTGATTTGTTATAAATTACGGATATGTTTCTGATACTTTTAGCAATCTCATGAATTATCTAAAAAATTGATTGGAAAATTTGTTGCAATATTTTTTCCCAAACGGAAGAAGTAAATTATAAACTTTTAATATTTTATATGGATTCTAGTTAACAAAAAGTCATTCCTCATATGCTGATTGTTCAGTAATATTTTAAATGTTTTGTGGAGGAGCATCCTAGAAGTTGAAGAGTTTGAAGTAAGAAAATGATAACTAAAACTGGTTCCCATGCTAGTGAATGTAAAATAAAATATTTATATAAGCTAAAAATAAAAAGTAATACCGTAGTCTTGCAATCCACAGCATCTCAGCTCATGGTGAAAGTAGTCTATTTATGTTTTGTGTGCATTCATTTTATTTATTAGTTTGAAATTTTAACAGTTTTAACAAAACACTGAACTAAATTTTATAATTAGCAGCCGACTCCAAAACGCATCTAGTCATCTTTGCAACCATCTTCAGCGACTGATGCTGCTATTTTCACACTGGCATCAGCTAATACTGGTAACTGTTTTTTTTTTTATCAGGCAGATACATATATGTTAAGTTTATGATAGGAATAATCCCACCATGATTTAAATTACAAATTTTCATTTTGTTTATCTTTGCATGTTATATGTTTATATATTTCCTGACGTACAAGTGTATTAAAATATTATTATTTTTACTAAAAAAAGTGTATGTATAGCTGTGGAAAAGAGTTGTGAATTGTGATTAATATTTATGAGACGGTTAGCAAATGTTGACTCTCTGTTACTTATACTACACATAGACATAAAAGAACTACATCTTAATACTATAAAAATTATGAAAATTCACAATATACCAATTGACATTAAAAATTTTTAACCGTACTTTATACATGTTTTTCTTATTTTACTTTTCCTGGGTGCTGGATTTCCTTTATTACAAATACAGCCCTAAGGGAAAAATCAGGAGGTATTCATCCCTGCACTTCTACACCATCTTAGTCTAGATGACTAACATTAAATATCTGTCCTGCTCATTTTGCAGCGTAATTCTTATGATGTTGTCAGAGGATTGGCATGCTGAATTTTCTTAAGCATGCATCCCTGTTCTGTAAGAACCTGTTGTATTCAAACACGGTGTGTTCTATGGTATCCTCTCTTCCAAACATCATATAATCACAGTTGCTGGATGAACTCAATGCCCCTACGCACAGATATGCTTTAAAGCAACCGGTCAAAAACTGGGGTAACTCGTTCCCCATGCTTGAGGTTCAGCCATTTATGGAGGTCTTTCATCAGTCTATGGGTCCATCTAGCCTTTATCAACTGATCCTATCTCTGCTGCCACCTGCGAATAAGCGATGATCTCGCCTTATTTACTCCCCCTGGTACATCGCCTCCCTCTTCTGAACTAGCAGGTCCAGCGGTTTAATACATGTCTGCAACTCGCAATAACCTCCTGCAGTAATATCAGTTGATGCGTAGATGAAGATTGCAACATTTGTTGAGGATGATCCGAAAGATAACTGCTATAATTTTTTTAATTAATAAATTTTTTGTGAATGATTTTTGTTTCATTTTATCTTCCTTATATTTTTGTTAGCCTGTCTGCATTTTAAATGGTTTCAAAATAAAAATCTAAATAGCCAAAAATATTAAAATAATTTTTTAATTCATTAAATTTCAATATCAACTTTAAATTAAAGTTAATAAGTTGTTTGATTTAGTACTGATTTTATCAGGTTTTAATTTCTTAAAGGTGGATTCCATACTGTTTAAAGTTTGTTATGTTTTTTAAAACTTTTTTTAACATTAGTACCACCTAGTTATTTTCATTATTACCTCATTTTGCTGCTACGTAACATTTCTTTTGAATGAATATACATACAGAATGATGTAAACATTTTATACAATTTTTTTTCTTCTTTTTTTAAGGTTTGGTACTTGCATTATTGAAACCTCTCCGACATTTCAAGACATTACTAACATCATAAGTATAACTAATGTGCGTATCCCAATTAATCTGACTGCATACCATGCCAACAGTATAACTTGATAAAATAATGTAAAGATGCGTTGTTTAAGTAGCATTATTTAAACATGAAACATTCCTTGATGACTTGCTTACACTATGTGGCGTTCCTGTCATCTTGAAGTCTTAATTTTTATTCTAAGAAAAGTGGAATTCATTAGTTGATTGTAATATTTTTCATTAAAAACTGATATATCGATCTTTAATGTATTTTCATTTTTTAAATATTTTACACTATATGTATAGTATATTAATATTTAACTTTTATATAATGAGTTGGGGAAAATGTTTCTTCATATTTTAAGCGTAGGTAAAAAAGGTTTTTATAGATGAAGTTTATTATAAACAAATGTGCCATTTTAATCGACCAGTTTTTTTCATTTTTGATTTTGAGATAAAATTGTAGCCCCATCTCTGTAGAACTTTTGTTTTCTGAATGAAAAACCTATAAGTGATTTTAACAAACCTCTTTTGAAGACAACTTTATACTCTTATGAGAGTTTTGTAGAGGCGAAAACAAGCGGTAGACTTGACAGTGTAAGGTCAGATCCATTAAAACATCCCAGTAAAGCCATTTCTCAATTTTCAACAGGTCACCAAAAGTGTTTAAAGTTGTGGTGGAAGATGAACCTTCATTATTGATCATTTTATCTCGATCGCTCGTCAGTCTTTCCAGTTGTTGACAGTAGAGAGAATCATCAGTTGTTTAACCGGACGGCAGCAGCTCATAATGAACATAATGTGATGCGCAAACTTAGGAGGATTGCTCAGAAGGACTATTGGTTGTCAGGCTGTCAAATGTGCATGGTGTACCGAGGTGTCTTTGAAAGCACGACCTCTTACGCGACGCTCGTTTGGGTACATAGATTAGATATGAATAGAGTACTTATTCAAAATTTAAGGGGTATCCAGAGTAGAGCTTTAATTGTATGCACTGGTGTTTTTAAAACAACCACCCGCTAGGATACTACCATATGTTCGGGCAGCCATGTGAAGATTGCTGTTTCGACCCGGACCAGTATCGGAACGGAACAATGATCAGAATGCACCGGATACAAATTTCCAACGGTCTCCCGTCTGCGGAAGAGGCTGCAGAGCCTCGCGATGGAAGCATGGCAGCTGGAATGGCACACCACACCTAAGAAAAGACACTTGTATAAATTTTAGGATCTGGAGCGATGAGTTGAGTTCGTTTTTAAGGGCAATCGGTGACCAGGTGTTCACCAACCACGTTAATTTGAATCGACAACGGGTTCCGCCTGGTACCCGATGAGCTGTGAGTCTGCGGGGAGGTCCAATCGAACGGACACCTGATGTTTGACTGCCCCGCTCTTGGGGGGTCCAGAGATCGGGCCACCCTGAAACTTAGAGGGAAAATTGGCCACTCACAAGCGGCAAGTCAGTGTGGCGACAGCCGCATTGTCGGACCGTATAGGAGTTCCTTGATGCGGTTGTGATGTTCACTCGGCATCAGTAGTTTTATCAAACTAAGAAGACTTTTACCGCACTGCTGTGGGAAGCCAACTCTGAGAATAACCGACCACCATCCAATTATGTCTCCAAGCGCTGTAAAATAGTGAACATTTACTTGCTTGTATGCAGCGACCTAGGCGTGACAGCGAATTGCTGTCCTTGACAATATAAATTTTATATTTATTGATGTCATCTATTTCAGTATTTTAGACGGGGTGCGCCTACCCGATTCAATTTAATAATATATGATTGGGGAGCGGTGTAACACGCAAGCGAGTGATGTATTGCACCACTCTTATTCCGCTCACGCTGTTAGGTAAGCTCCAAGAGCTATTTAGGATACTGGTCGCTAAATAATTCTAGGCTCAGTAGCCGTTTGTGGCGTAGACATTCGGTGTTTGCGTTAGGGCAACCGAATGGGGTGGGGGCGGGAAAAATGCCAGCAAACCAAATTATCCAAATATTTCACGAGGAAAATTGAAATTTTGAATTACTGTACTTCAAGATAACGTACTATTATTTTAATATTTTTCTTAAATTTTATATTGAGCCTGTAAAACTTGAGGAGTTACGGTGTTTTCATGCCGCAATGTCTTCTAAACGGAATAATGTGTATCATCATTTTAAAATAATAAATAGTGAAAAAGCTCGGTGTAATTTCTTTCCTTCAAGTAACGGTTAAAAATGGTATAAAATCAAATTTAACGCAACATCCCACAATTTATCTCTCGAGAAAAAGATTACTATAGTGGCGGCTCGTGTTTGGGTACTGTGCACCACCACCTATTTCCACTTGATATTATCGATAACATTTAATATAATGAGTCCTTTCTTTAATTTTCTCTTTATACTTGTACGATATATTATTCTTAAACTTAATGTCAGTAGCCATCCCCCGATTTATGAAAAAGATACAAAACTCTTTGTATGGAACTGTGCGTTTCTCAGTTCCAGTGGCGTAGTGTTTGGCTGTTGTGCGCATGCGCACATAGGAAGCTACACGCGAGGAAGAGAGAGCGCTGTCGCTCCCGCAGTGCCCACCCTGGCGTGCTGGTGAAAGGTAGTTTATTTTTTACTCTGCGTGTGTATGGAACGTTCCTTGTTCGTTCCCTTTTCCAGTTTAGTCGGTGGAAGGAATACGAAAGCGATTTAGTTGATTTTTCAGTAGCGATCAGAAGATTGCGGAAAGCAAGGGTTCTTGATCGTCAAATCTGTCCAAAAACACTTTGGAAAGGGGAAAGACAAGGTTATTAGTAAAAACTAATTACATGTTTGATTTTGTGTACATAGAAATTTAAATTTAGCACCGTTGGACTATAGTGTTTTTAGGCGGACATTTTATTAAGCTATTATCTAATAATACTAAAAGACATCTTATTTATTCGGTTAAACCGAATATTTTGCAGTAACAGCACATTATGTCAAAGATGATTGAGCTCTTTAATCAAATTTACTCTCCACATTTAAATTTCACTATTAGCATACCAAACTGAAATGAAAAACGTTATACAAGAATGGGAAATCTGTAAAAAAATTGTTGCATGTGTAACTGATAATGCTAACAATATGGTAAAAGCTGTACATCTTTTTCAGTGTTGACATATTTCATGTGTCGTCAACTGCCTTAATTTGGTCATACAGTCCAGTTTAGACGTCATTAATGAAACAAAAAGCTAAGGTTAAAAGTTATGTTTCGCTCTATAGGTAAACGTATGAAGATAAATGATGCTCCACAGCGATCTTCTAGTTCAAATCCAGTGCGCCAGGAGAATGAAAAAAACTTGTCAATGTGGATGCATGATTTTGACGAAGCTGTTAGTAGTACGGAAATAGGCATACTAGCGCCAAATCCAAGATGGCGGATGGTCCGCCACTTTGCATTTCAAGATGTCGTCCGCCATCTTGGATTGACGTCACGAATACAAGATGGCGGAGTCCGCCATCTTGTATAGTGACGTCAGTGGTGCTAATAGCCTATTAGTGATGCCAACATGACCTGTTTTGTGTCAGTGTTGCCAACGTGGATGTATGTTTTGTATTAAATGATTGAGGTGATATTTTTTAAGGTTGGTAGCAGTGTTGTGTGGCGGTTGTTTTGAATTAAATGAATAATATTTGAAGTGAAAAAAAAAATGTGAATGGTGTAGGTTTCGAACGGGGGACGGTTGGTTGTTTTTTGTTGTTGAATGACGCCGTAGACCGTTCGGCTACGGCGGATGAGTGAAATTTGTTCTATGTTAAGTCGTTGAATTTTTGTAATGAAGATGTTGGAGTGTGTGATTGTCGCAGCGGTCGCCGCAGTCGTATTTTTTTATGATACGATTGTGTGTGTGTGTGTGTGTGAATAAAATTTTAGACTTACCTCGAGGATGTTCCTGGTCGTTGTGGTGGTAGCACCGGGAGGCGTCGCCGCGATAGAGAGAGGTTCTCGTCGTAGATTGTGCACCGGGAGGTAGTGTGTTTGCGTGCGTGCGTCAGCGGAGTGACGCAGAGGTGTTTACCGTGCGAGATGCGGCGCTCGACTGAAGAATTGTGGGTCCGACGTGGTTTAAAGTTGTCCGATTGACCAATCGCAGCGTTGGAATTCGAATCGGCGCATGCGCACTAGCCGTTAGTTCGTACGTGCGAACTATATCGTCGTTTCTAATAAGAGCGGATGCGATAAGGAAAATGTTTTTTTCTTTTTTTGATTATTATCGGGTCACTAATACAAAAGTGTGTGAGTTGTAACCGGTTAAATCCAGTTGTGTTTGGATCTGTAAAAGAAAAGAGTAATGAAATGCATTTGTGTGTTAAACACTTTCCTCACCATTCTCGAGTGTAATTCGACAACAGATGATGAATCTGACGTTGGAATACACCGCAAGCCTTGGAACCTTCATCCAGTAATGCCGATTGACTAAATTTTATTTCTAAAAAATAGTCTTACATTACTGTATGGGGGTTTAGAGTGTTGTTGCATTTCGACACCACCCAAGAGGTAGCAACCGTGGTGCGTTGAGATTTTTTTTAGAGTGAAATCTCTTCCCAGTAGGCCTACAAAACACTCGTACAAATGATTTAAAATATAAACTAAAAATTTAGTTGGATACTATAAAAATTACTGTGAACAAAAATAAAGAGAGATTTGTATTCTGTGTATAAAAAATGTACGTAAATAAATAGTCGCATTTCCATACCACCCAAAAGGTAGCAACCGCGGCCCATTGAGATTTTTTTTAACGACTGATATCTCTCCCCAGTAGGTCTACAAAACACTCGAATAAGAAAAAAAACATCTTCATGATATGTCTTTACAAGACCGCGATACGATAAACATCAAACGCAGATGATGGATACCGATAACTTGCACATCTATCAGAAAAAAAACCGTTAATGTTCATGTATGTATGCGAAACAATTGCAAGTTTACCAGTATCCATCATCTACGTTTGATGTTTATCGCATCATGGTCTTGTAAAGAAATACCATGAAGTAACATGAAAAAAAAATGTTTCGCATACATAAGTTGTGTAAAATATTTAAACACTCTCCTCACCATTTGCTACATAATCCGATAGTAGATAAATCTATTACCATATCATGTCGTGGGCCTTCGAACCACTGCATTCAATAAACGTATTAAATATCGTTTTTTTTTTAAAAAAACAATAGTTAGTTACAATTTATTGTATGGGGGTTTAAAGTGTTTTCGGTATGTGTGTAGTTTTGTGTTGATTGTGTAATGTGTTGTAGTCCTTAAAAGGACTTATTTAATCATCGTAGAAATTAAAAAATTCGTGCAGACGATCGTTGACGGTTTTCTTTATCCTCTTCTTTGCGTTTCGTATCCTTGTATAAAATAAAATAAAGAGAAGCTATATGACGTCCTTTCATATATCGATTGGTTTTAACGTAATCGAATTCTGAATTTTCATTCGTGTCGTATGCCACCAACAGCGGTTGGGTATCATCATCACCGTCTTTGTTAGAACAATCTACCTCATCGCGGGTCTTGAAGAAAAGTCCTCCGTCCGTCGCTACATTAGCAGTTACTCTTCTTTTTTCATTTGCAGCAAACACGTTTACAGCGAGTACGTTATTTTTTCTATGCGACGTATTGAGATTTTTTAACATCGTCGCATTCAACTTCATATTCGACGAACGATTTAATTTGAACGCCTTTACGTTACCGTCGTCACCGCAGAATCCAGAAAACAGTACTTCTTTGCTGTGAATAAGTGCGATAGCTTGTTCACGCATTCAAATTCGCAATAATATTTTCGTCCATATCCGAAATCATCATCATTGAAAACCACTCTTATGGTCAAGTTATCACCGTTTTTATCGAAATCATGTTCAGATAAATCGACAATATATACGTAACTGTGTTTTAATTTAAAACACATAGGCGTCAGGTGTATGCGTCAGATGATGGTTACCGACCATCATCTGACGCATACATCTTCACTAAACTGATTCATGTTTACACCTCGAACGTTTCTCAACGAATAAACTGATTCACTTAGTTACACTTAGTTTCTTCGATGCGGTTTTGTTGATATCATCGTTCAACGTTACGTTTGGTAACACTATTGCTTTTTCTGAAGGTGACGATATAGTGATGTTGCTGATATAATGTTGTAAAAAATGGACAACACCTTCACGGACGATGAATTACATCATACAAACGGTATGTTAACCGGCGATTGTGCAGAAAAATTCACTGTACACCGTATCGGGTTCACTGTTGTACAAGATTCATGCGAAAAGTCGCACAGTAATAGTGTTACGATTATACCAACTGCAATGTCCGTTTTAAATACACTAAATGTTAGCAGCCATCTCGTAAACCGTCGCCATGTTGACAATATTTGCTTTTTACCTTCCCCTCCCCGTCAATCAACGCCTTCACCACCTAATTGATCGACCTTAAATACCTCCGGCATTACATAAGTTTTTTCACTATTTCAGTGAGCGGAGTGTACCTGACAATGCTATCACATATAATGAGACAGTAGGCGATTGTGTTGGCCGGTATATTGTGTTTGGTATCGAAATTGATACGTACATCTACGGTTTCTGTTTTAAGCGATTCGTTCTGACGGGAACAGTCGATAACTATTAACGGTACACTGGCTTTAAAATCCGCCAAACTGTAAGCGGGACACTCGTCCTCCGGTTGTTGTAATAACCGGACCGAAAACTGGCGAACATTTCGCACATCATATTTACATCTCCCTGTTGATTGTCGTACGGATAGTATTGCGAATTCAAATACAGACGAACGTTTACCAATTCGCACATATCGAAGAGCGTCAATGATTTTGTAGCTTTATCCTTTCTGTCCGTCTGTAACCCGAATATGACGTATCTCGGTTTCTCCGTTTGCGCACATGTTTTTACCGTCCATGAATGTATGTTTGTTTGTGGTAAAGCTGGATATTCGTGGATCTGCCATGTACGAAAGGCTATCGCCAACGGTCTATCTCGTTCTATTACCTTCAATAAATGCAATCGCATCGTATCGGCAACGTGAACATACGGAATCTTCCACGCTAACTTAGTCACTCTCAACTTAAGCGAATCGGGCGCCTTTTTGGACGACACTAGTGCGTTCACGTCGCTGGAAGATCTAAGCAAAACCAATTCTTGTTTGACGTTCAATATTATGTGTTTGTAGTCTTCGGCGAAACCCATCAGCATACGCAGCGGAACATAGAAGCAAAAGCTTCCCTATTTTCTTCCAAATCGAACTTATCCGACGCTTTGAACTTCCACCCGAAATTTTCAAAATATTTTCTTCGCTTTTACGCAACGAAAGAATATTCTTTATCGTTGTCGTTATTCCTAACTTTTTTACGCGACACACCTCCGTGCCGTTTATCTCGTTTCGTATCTCCTCGAAGAGAAATGGTATCGCGTTGTTTGTTAACCACGATTCAGTTGCCTTTTTATTGCCCGCTTTAGTAGTTAACGTCCCTTCGACCATAAAATAGCTTTTATGCGGTAACGTGTACACATCTTTTTGGTGTATCGGTATCCGGATTTCATTGTTGTTGTTGTAAGTCGACGAAGCGTACGGTAGATGGGTATGATATTCGTACTGTGTGATCGTGTTGTCAACGAAACACTTTCACCGACATCCAACATATTCGCTCCTTTCGCTGCCATTACGATTCTCCAAAACTGTAAACCCAAGTTTTCGAAGAAACAACACGTTACGCGATGTTAACGCTTTGGTGGTTACACGTGGACTGATCGGTTTGCGCGTCGTTTCGCTACTAGTACCACCGCTATTGTATATTAACCCCATTTATTGACTTTCGTTTTACTTCGTTTTCCTTTATAAATGCAATCTCACCGTAATTGTATCACCGCGGAAATTTATCGGTTTTCCGTCTTGATCGGTAAACTTTATAGCGATCTCGTCTAAGCTCTTTGTATTCACCGGTAGTTAGATTATATTCTTCGGCGATTCGATTATTTTGAAACCAAGCGGTACGCTTAGCGTGAATTCGTGCAATACGTGTCCCTCTGATCCGTTCGTATAGGAGCCTCGTATAAGGTTGCATTCGACCCGTACGGTGTTCACGTTGTTAATGGCGACCGGCTTCGATGACTCCTGCTATATATTCGCCGTCAGATTAGTTTTCTCGAACCCCAACATCTGTTGATGTCAAATCGATCGCAGCACTGCATTTAAGTTCGCATTTTAACGTGTTGTTATTCGGACGCATAAGTAAATCTATTTTGCTTTTGTCTTTGAGTTCATCGCTCAAGCGTTTGGCGATATCATCCACTTCGTACGATCCGGTCGCTAGTGTCAGCTTAATCGGTTTTTGAGGTTTCTTTGGTACAACAGTAAAGGTGTTGTTGATTCCCTCTTGGAATTTGGAATCGAGTTGTATGTAGTTAAGTTTATCAACGCCAATTCCCATGTTAAGTTTATAAATTGCAATCAGATAAATCCAATGGCGGAAAGAATGTAGCGTGTAAGAACGACGTATTTCCACTTATGCAGAACATGTTTTCTTGTAGGCTGACGAATCACGACTGAGAAATTCAAGACATAAATGACCGCAGATAACCGTGTTTATACTCTGTCTGGCGTTATAATTGAAATTTATAATCGAATAGAGTGGAAAATAACGCATCAATTCATTAGGTGGACGCAAATTACCGAAACTGTCGAAATAGTCCACCGTCCGTCCACGTTTTCTATAACATACCCAGTGTGTTCCATGACCGGTACTGCGGTCAAGATTAACTATCGCAGTTTCGTTGGTCTTCGGTTGTGTGGGTAATGTGTCCAACATGAAGACCCTCAAAAATCGGCTATATTTAGTCTTCTCGCGTACCACATTAGTTCTATGTTCGATAGCGGTCGCACTGGTATTCACTTTATTGGAGACGACGACGACGACGTTTTTTTACCGCCCAACCCCGATCCGGTCAAAGGGTAGGGCTTCAGGTATAATCCCGGCCCTGCAGCGCCCGCTTTTCGTTTCATCATTTCAACAAGACGTTTTATATTATTTCTTTTTGACCGTCTTCTTACTCTTCCGCCGCCGAACTATGCTTTTAACTTCATCGCGTTTGTAACCGCCAATGACGTAGCCTTTTCCGCGATACTCGAATCCTCAGCTTTAACTCTTTCCCAAGCGCTATCGGCTAATTTACGATCTGCTGCCGCTCTTCTTTCGTTATCGCTGTACGTTGCGTATGCGATGTCGTGTTCTTTACAAGCGGCGTCCAACTTGCTTTCACCGGGATCGCCTCTCTTTAATCGTTTTCTTTAATTCGTTCCCGGTCCGCAGTACTGATATCCCGGAATATGTAACTCTATCGGTAATAAATCGATTCCTTTGTTTACAACCGTACCCACCGCCTTTTTGACACCTTTTAATGCTTTATCGCCGATATAGGATCCTAACGCTCCTGCAGTTAGAGTTGTTAACAGTGCACCGCCTCGTTTAAGACTGGCAATTCGTTTAGATCTTCTCACCTTACCCTTTAGAACAGGAGAACGTTTTGACCTCCTCACTCTTGCCATGTCGGTCAGACAATGAACTTGTTTACGACATTCTACCATCTTACATTGATCCGTGTTCCGCAATCGTACCATATTCATATTCACATCATCCTTCTTCGTCGTATCTATTTTTCTCGAGATCGGAGGGCGTATCGTATTTTTATTCACATCATCCTCTTTTTTCTTCATCGATGACATCGATACTGTATCTGTTTTTGAATCCGAGACTGGGGGACGGTATCATATTTTCTTGTCTTATCAGTGATCGGATCAACGGCTGGAGGATGCACCATATTTTTTGTCGCATCCTCAACTTCCTTTGTATCTTTACTATTTAGATCTGTGTTTGCAGAATGGCTTTGGTGATGATTGTCAGTGGTTAATATACGCATAAGCGATTTTTGATTTAAGTTTCTGTTAGCGTCGTCGTTAATGTTTAATAGAAATTTGTAAAACTTAGTGTGTCATCGATATAACCCTTAGTCGTACTAAGTAATTTTTGTATATGTAATTCCATATCGTCCACGTAGGACTTTGTAGCGAGATCGGTGCTATTCTTAGGCATGCCAGCGTTAGTGATAACAGATTCTCTAGCGTCAAATATTTGTTTTTGCATCGAAACGTTTTTTTCGTAAATAGTTGACAGTAACGACGTCCGTCTTTTCGACAGGATCACCGACTCTACATATTTGCTTATGTGCATAATTGACTGCGTTGACATCATCTGTAAAAATCTTCGCTAAGAGTACATGATTTAGATCGCTATGCATTACGTACTCTTCCGCCAACTCTTCCTTCAACTCTTCCCTCATTATATCGACATATCCTTTGGTCGCGAGGTCGGTCAACTGTTGAGGCGGCATGGCGTTTGTTACAATACTTTTTTTGGATATCCACAATACCGTTTTTAGTCGTTAAAATCCCATTTGTCACTTTGTCTACGTATGACTTTGTAGTGAGATCCATGCTATTAATTGGTGCACTAGCATTTGTGATAACACATCCTCTCGCGTTAATTGTCTCATTTTTATCGAAAAGGGTTTTCCGTAAATAGTCGGCAGTTACGACGTCTGTTTTTTCAATTGGATCGGCGATATCGCACAATCGCCTCTTTGAAAAGGACAGTGCGTTGTTGTCTATCGGTGAAACCGTCGGTAAGTATTTATTATTCAATTCGCTTTGCTTTACGAAAATTTTCTTAACGTAACCAAATGTTGTACCATCGTCATCTTCAACAGGCGATCCGACGTTGCACAAACGTCTTTTTTTGATATCGAAATCTCCATCGGCGGTTTTGTCAAACGTTTCGACAATCCGAGTTGGCGGTGGTTGGGCGGATGCACTCCCAACGCGAGAACGTCCGAACTTGTCGATACTCATCTTCAGACTGTTTAAAATAAAAAGTTCCCTGTACTACCCTCCTTTATGTATCCGCCTTCTTGCAGTTCTTCTATGATCGAAACTACCTCGTTATTATGACCGGTATGACCCGCACGCTTCGAAGCCAATAAAAGTCGCAGTCTATCGCACAGTTCATTCGGATCGTCCCAGTAAACGTAATCCGGTCTAACCGTTTTCTTCGCTCTCATCAACAGACCCGATCCGGTTATTGGACTTTCGTCGTCTTGACCGCTTTCCGACGAAAGATGCGTACAGGGAACAGTCTTTTGATAATATTCTTGTACTTTAACGATCGACTGGAAATTATGCGACCGGTATTTTGACTTTTACGCGCCTAAGTAGTTTCTAATATTTTCTTATAATTATTTAAATCTTTGGTTGTATAATCTACAGGTTAATTCAAAAAAATCAATTGATATAAACCTTTGGAACCGCTATACGTCTTGTTGTCGATAACTATTTTATTTCCTTTGAACTCGAGTGGTTTTGTTCCAATCATTCATTGATCGTCAACGTTTTTCACTCCGTAGACTTTTCTATTTTTTTACCTTTATCCGTTACGGCAAGATCCAAGAAATGTTTTGCACGAAAACCCAAAGTTTTCGGTGTCGACGGGTCTACAGGTTTGACGAACTGTTTTTCCGACAGCGGTGTTTTAAAGAGTCGTCTCATAACGGTCGGTGTTTCGTCTACCTCCTCCTTTTCAGACACACCCTTTGGATCCTCTTCCTCTTCCTTTTAACATCGTACTTTTGTTTAAACGATTGATTAAGTTCGCGAAGCGGATCGACAATAGGCTTAAAATGCTTTTCCATAACTTGTTCCGATTCCGTTATTCCTTGCGTAATAGCGCGATGTTTTCGTTTAGTCGACTCTCGTATTCTATCGATTTCTATTACCAACTTCGCAGACGACGACGATGGCATATCGATCTCGTTCTTGTTCGACATCGTGGTTACGAATGATCGGAAAACAGTCGATCACATCACCATCGTAGTTCCACCGATCTAAAGAACAGAACCAAAATTCGTCCGGTTTCGCGCCTGCATATTCACACCATTTTCGCGCCTGCATATTCGCACAATTTTCGCTGCAGATCTTTGTTTTGGATTTCAAACAGTTCGCGTCGTTCGTTGTACCTCAATCCGAACGCATCGGCGTATAATAGCAACGTAGGTAGCGTTTCGTTTAGAAACTCGCCGGAAAAGAGCCCCTGCGCCCTGTTGTTCACGATGTCGAACGGTAATCCTCCTCGTCTTATCGGTAATGTTTCCGGTACGTCGTCGGTAAATTGTACTTCGTAAGCCGTGTCCACAAAACATTTTCTACCGTATGATAACGCTAAGCGGTAAAACGTTTTGGGCGATCTGATCGGAATAGTTCGTTCCGTGATCACTATACAGCATCTCGCTCCTTCTAGACAACTGCCGTATTCCAACATGTGCATGTAAACGTTAGTGTAGTCCGTAGATACATGACGGTTTCGAAGTTCCAATAAAGGCTTTTTGTACACGAGCGGAGAGGGTCTAAATCTTGAAATAAAGTTCCATCCGTGTCGGACCGTTGTGTTGAACATGTTTTAATCGTAGATCACCAGTTCGATAGGCATCTCGTGCTTGTCGCATTCTTCTAAATATTTTAACCATATACGCTTATTGAAAATCTTGCCTTCGCTAGTAATCATCCACAGAACGACCAACGGATAGTCACGATTCATTCTTTTTACATGTCGCCAGCATCGTCGGTCTTTATTTTTACAGTAGTTCACTTTACAACAAACGTAGTTGTCGCAAAACTTCTGACGGTCGCTAAAATATTTGGAACACAAGTTGTTTTGCGGTTTTTGTCAAAAACGTATCGGTACGGATACCGTCCTCGTAGGTGTGTATGCTTGCCATTGTTACCGGTTATCAACTGATCTCTTTTACAAAAACATCGAAGCCTACTCTATATCGTCCGCCGTGGATATCGCTCTCTTTATCCACAACCAAGAATCCGTGACGTTTTCTCCATGCAACACCACACAGACTTTTAAACCGCTTGAATTTCATATCGGTATTTACATGATCTTGATATATGTGACGTAAGTTGAGATCGTCTTGTTTGAATATAAGAAGGAGATTTGCGTTGTCCCGCACAAGGTGCTTCCCGGCACTGGAATATGTCTGTGTCAAATAAAACCTGTCGATGTTGTTGTGTCGTCCCATAGCAAAGTACTTGCGAATAGTAAATTGCTT
Organism: Lycorma delicatula; assembly: GCF_047948215.1. NCBI lineage: Eukaryota > Metazoa > Arthropoda > Insecta > Hemiptera > Fulgoridae > Lycorma > Lycorma delicatula. The sequence continues at coordinate 8,446,871 of NC_134467.1, forward strand.
TTCGCAAGCTACATCGTCGAAAATCATTATCGAGTTCGGTTCCGCTTCGTCGGGCGCCATCACATGATCGTTTTCGGAGTATGCAAAATAGCCGATCTCCGGGACACCAGTCATGACTTGTTCTAGAAACTTATATTTCGGTTGGTATAGCGATTTCGAAAACACGTAAATATTTATGAACCTTAAACCGTCCGGGGAGAACAACAATTTGAATAGAAAATTTTTTCCCCTCAATTAGACGGTCCGCAGATAATACATCTGATTGTATTCGGTAGAAGAGGACCATAACGAGTACTTTTCCCTCTCCATACCCTGCCTCTGTATATTCGTCGAAGTTTTCAAGCGTAATATTACCAGCCTGTTGACGTTCCAACCTCATGTTTGTGACTGATCAGTTCACCGCACCTAATCCCCCTTGTGTATCCAACTGTTCTGTTTTCCGTCGAACCCTTGCCACTTATAGCCCTTGCCACAAATAGCTTATCGCCTTTTCTTCGTAAGACTTTCTCGACTAAATACTCATTATTTGTAACGTTAGTTTTAGTGAGCTCTTCAGCGTAAAACCACCTATAAACCACTATACCGCACACCACCTCACCAGGAATATCAATCAGCGTGTTAGTACACGGTCGCATATTATCATGTACCTTATGTACGATAAATATTTTGTTCCTCCAATTCGGTAAATATCCTTTGGCGAATGTCTTTTTAAATTTGCTTATACGCACTCGATCGCCGACATTGAATTTCGGTAAAGTAGGCTTTCGATAGAGTACCGTATTCAATCGCCGTAAAACAGCGGCTTGGTTTCGCTTGTTTACATCTTTCGGTTTCATTCCGATACTGCGATGACTGGTGTTGTTGTATTTTGCGATCAATTTCGGTAGTAATTCTAATCACTTGTAAGTTCCTTGCTCGGTAAATTTTCTCCACATCATTGTTTTCACTGTTCTATTAAATCGTTCGACTATCGATGCTTTTTTATCCGAATGTGTGGAATAGTGATTTATATTGTACGAATGTAATAGTCGTTTAACCGACGGATTGTAAAACTCTTTACCCAAATCGGTTTGAAAATGATGCATCTTGTGTATATCCAATATGGGTTTGAGAGCCTTAGCGGTCTCCGTACTGGTTTTAGTTTTAATCAATACGGCAAATGCTAGTTTAGAAAAACAATTTATCATCGTCAGTATGTATCGATAGCCTTTGATTTAGCGTACGGTTCCATTTCTACAAAGTCGGCTTCAAAAAGGTTAGAAATATTCTTAAGTTCAACGCGTCTTGTAGGGTAGTTTCGACGCCTTGACATTCATTGTTGTACTGACCGTATATCGTATGTTTGGATAGAAATAGGAAGAAAAAGGATCTTTACTTGTTTATTGTTTTTTTTTTACCCGCCTCACCACTCTTTTATCCCGGCCTTGGCACCGGCCGTATCGATAACAATGATAAATCATTAATCGATCTGCACATGTGTAGATCGGTTAAAGATTTAATGTGTGATCGATTCGGGGGGGGTTTATGGTGGCCCTGAAAAGGGCCGTTTTACATAAAGGGTCGTTTTACTTTTTAAAAAGTTAACCGAAAAACGGGAAAGATGGCATACGCCGTGTATGTTCAACATATGGATTGTCCGTCTCTTCCCACTTCCACAAACGTATTCGACAATGGACACATCTGATCATATCATACCCTCGTACCTGACCCCATGCATAGCTAGGATCAGGGGGGAAAGTAACGGATTGTTCATATGCGGCCATAACGGTCTATATATCTTTTTGTTACCGTTTCTAGTAACCCTGTAAAATGAAAGTACTCTTCATAAAAAGAACGTTCCATTATGATTGAGTGTTAGCGCAAGAATGAATAAAGTTTCGAATATTATTTTTATCTCTTAAAAAATTAATCTGATCTCTCAGCTTGCGATTACTTTTTGTGGGGTCACCTTAAAAGCAAAGTGTTCCACAGGCCTGCAACAATGGAAGAACTGAAGGCAAAGATCCGAGAAGCAATTGCGGAAATTCCAGTCGAGATGTTACGTCAAACCGTCAACAATTTAACGAAGAGACTTCGTGAGTGTTTACGTAGAAGAGGAGGTCACCTGCAAGATGTCATCTTTAAAAAATAAACTAAAATGTATGTATCCTAAAATGGCAACATTTGTACAATTACATGAAATAAAATTCATTTTCTAAAAAATATTTTTCATTAACGTTATTTAATTTTTTTAAATTTCCCGCGTCTTTGAATCACTCTGTAGAATGATTATCTTATTTTTCAGATGTATTGTGAAAAATGTACAAGTTGAAAATATTTCAATACACCAACCATTATGTAACATATTACAAGTTTTTTTCTAAAGGAACTGCAACAAATATTCTCGAAATATCTTTGAAATAGTTACTGAAGAGTAGTCACACAAACAAAAAAATTATTTAGTTTAGTTAAAAATTTAATTTTAGATCATTACTGTTGTGTTAATTTTTTTTATTAATGTGGGGGTATTATTTTATTTATCTAATTTTTTTTGGAAATGATCGACTTGATTGTTTTATCCAAATTGAGTGAATATTGCTTTTCAATTGTACTTGTATAAGGAATAAGGGAAATATTTACATAAAAATTAATAATTGAAATCTATTTCAAAGTATCTTATTACACTAGGGTTCGGGAAAGTTTCTTCGTATTCTACTGGCTTAGTTGCATAAAAATAATCAAATTTGGCAATTTCATCCACACAATCAGCAATGTAACATCTACCTGAGAAGCACAATACAATGGTTTTATTCATATTTATATTTAGATAGCTACAATCCATTCATTGAATAATACTTTGAGCTGCTAAAATACAATTTTTAATTACTTTTAAATAATTATTTGCAGATATAGATATGGTTGTATTGTCTATGAAAAAGATTACAATGAATGTCTCATCAAACATATTCACTCTATGACTCAAACTGATTCACTCAGGGTTTAATTAAATTGGTCGATGATATTTAATGTGATAATATTAATGTCGATGATTGGTAATGTGTTTTATTACGTAGAATAATAAGGCTTTCATAGACTGAAATAATGTAACGTGCAATGTGAAAATTCGTTTTTTTACATTGGGTATATTAATACAGAATGGGTTTCATTATCCAATTTAATGGAAATGAATGTAGATATTTTTTGAGCAAACAAATGACCACTTTTTCTACAGTACTGTTCAACATATTAATCTAAAACATTAATATTTACAGACGGCAAATGATCTGAGACCATTTTTATTTAATCTTGATTATTACTTTTTATTTTTGTTTTAATTATATTTATCCATAAAATGTTTTTTATTACCATTTACAACACAATTATTTAATGATTTTAGACATTCGGTAGTTCCAACTGTAATTACATTTTCTACAGAATCAATTAATATTTTGTAAATCAATCTATTTATTTACTACCTCAGAAATTAATTTTCAATTATACTCTAATATGAAGGTTCAAATGAATTTGAAAAATTTGTCATTACTTTTCAAAGTTTAGATGGTTCTGTTATGCACAGAATGGGAATGGATTGCTGGACCATTCCGTGTTGTGGTTTTTTTTCTAGAGGAGTTCAAAAAGGATGCAACCTTA